>NC_039252.1:15510193-15596851 GCF_003368295.1 Carassius auratus
GATTTGAGAAATGGATTTCCTCAGAAAAAAGAATGAAGCACTTTATTCAACAGGGATCATAAACACGAGTAAGTCTCTTTTTATTTATTTGTACTAGTTTTCACATAAAGTGTAAACATTTTACTAGTCAGACTTTTTCCAAATACTTTTCCCAAACTATAATTCCTGACTAAATGTATAATCAAGTGAAACATTATGAAGTTTCAATAACAATATATGTTTGAAAGTCAGCTTTGATTGTCCCTAATAAACTGTTTAACTGCTCCCCCAAGTGGATATTAAATTATGTTGTGGGATAATTAAATATATTCTTAATAAACTACAAACATAAAATTATATACTTTTATTTTGTTCTCACATTCTTTCTTGTAAGTCCTCCCTCAGAGTGGCACAGTTGAATGAGAGGCTCATTATGCAGCTCATTATGCAGGGCTTTGTCTTCTCAGGTGTAAATCACAATGATATTCATGATAGTTGACGCCTACTCGCATATGACTTTTACCAACAAAAAGTGTCTTAGAAAATTTAAATCAATATATTGGTTTCTGTGAATGAGTAAACGATGATTTTCACATAATTTAGAAAGAAAAATTCTAGGCTACAAGCTCCAGTTATCAACTTTTTTTAAACAACTAATGTGTTTTATTGCCTTATTCAAGTGACTTAACATTTTTAGTTTTTCACTAACCTTGCATAACATTTTTTTTCTCAAAAATACAATCATGTACATGCATGCATTTCACATATTATTATAGCCCAGTTTGTGCTGATTACAGTGAGATTAGACTTTACCCATTTAGATATTTATAAGAAACTGAAAAAAGCACAAATATCAGGGCATGACAAAACTTCTCCAGGCCCCAAAAATACCCTTAGACTCCAGAGGGAGTATTTTTTGTGTATTTATTGTGGTCAGTCTAATCTAAAGGCCTGTGCAATGTTAAATTGCGGAGATCTTGAGTTTTTGTTAAAGGGCGTGTCCATAGCGCCATGTCAAAATGTGATGTCTCGCCACAGCAAGAGAAGTTGTTGTAACTCAGGCATAAAATGTTCAATGTTCCCTAAACTTCACATGTTCAATACGAGTCCTGCCCTGAACACATCTGAAGGCCAATATTCCATTATAATGATAGCGCCACCTGCTGGCAGCAGGAAGATTGGCACATATATGGAACATACTTATATATATTCCACTTATATTTATGAATTTAAATGCATTTCTCACCGTTCACCTTTTTACTAAAGCCACGCTCTTCTGACATTTGATTATTCTAATTTAAATCTTTATTTTTTTTCTCGTTCATTCAGAATCTATGTTGCTCATGGTGCCCCACGACGGCTGTTCTTCTACGTGTGCCCCACGATCACAAACTCGCCAGTCTAAATATTAGCCAGAGGTTATGACTAATACTATTTAATAGGTTGACCATGCTTACCATTCTTTTAAATAGTGTTTCCGTTTAGTCCCTCTGAGTTATCCTTGTACAACTTAAAGCTCAAAACAATAATCAGTGGTTATGCTCTATCTGTCTAGCCCCCCGACAGTTATATAACTACGTACAACTTAATTAAAGCTGAGAGAATAACCAGCGGTTATGACCAGCACTATGACTAGCCCCACATAGTTAATGCAACTTACTAAACGCAATACAACTTAACTAAAGTCAAGCAGTTAGTCAGAAATCTAAAACCTCACCTGATGTGCAGTATGCTTCATCTAGCACTTAACCCTGGACGCAGATTTGCGGAAACATAGCCTTCATTTAATCTACTAGAGAAAATAATTTCAGAGTAAATTAGAGTAAATCAAATGTAACAATTTATTATCAGTCAGGTAAGTATTATGCCAATAACATAGCCAATTCATAGATATCAAATCAATACAAGACATCAAATTCTCAAAGATGAATCTAAGAGTAAAAGATGCAAACCTGACTTTTAGTAAAATACACAATATGAAGTGTGTGAACACGCTTTTTATCGTGGGCTCATTCCGGCTACAGAAGGCCCTGATTCTTTTGCAACATTTGCTTAAATACCTCAGACCAAGACAAACATCCCCCAAGATGAAGACAGAAACTAACAATTGGAATTTGCATTAACTCAGATCCCAGACCTGGGTGGTTTTACACCTCAATGGGAACAGAAGGTAATTTACATGGAGGACCCTGGGAAAGGGCACTCCCATTACAGTAATCAATATATCTCTTAACTATATATTCTCTTATATTTTAGTCTACTTTTGCAAGATTGAGACCATTGTACCAGTCGCCCAGACAATTCAAATGACACCAAACATGACTGTAAATATCACTTGCATTAATGTAGAACATAATATTATTGACTTTTCTGAGTGAAACCAAGTGGAGGGAGGATGGGTAAGGAAGGGGACGAGAAGGAACTGATAACATATGTGAGAGAGGTGTTTCCCGCACTTATTCTTAGTGAAATGTTGGAACAGATGTGTGTCTTTTGAGTGTCTCAGAAGATCAAAGTGTCTGAGTTTCTGTAATTCTTACAGTTAAAATGACTAATATGCATTCAAACATGAATACTTATAATTACTAAAGTTCTATCCTTGTTTATTATAAAGCACCATTTTACAAATATAAATTTTATATATATATATATATATATATATATATATGTAGTAAAATGTTTACTCTCCAGTGCTGATTCAATTGCCAAGGTGTCCGAAAAAGGGGCTGCATTATAAATTTTGATCACAAATTAAATGGGCACAGTGAAAATCTGACATTTTGTGCAGTGTTTACATGCTGAATGCGACAGTTTTGCTTAGAAACCGTACAGAATCTGACATTTTCAAATTCCCGAAACTTGTTTCCGGTTTTACATTTTATTTCTATTTTAGTCTCAATCCTTTGGATATATTTAAAAAGCTCAAGTTGGAATCAAAGCCGTGCCTTTGTTGTTGTCTGCGCCATTCTTTGTTTGAGCTACAGGATTTAAATACAACACCTCTTTGTTTCTTTCTCTGAAATGATTTTCGTGATATGTGAGTGTGGGTTGACACCATTTGTCAATCTGGGGTTTATCTTACTGCAGTGTTACAGAGGAAGTTAATGTGGTTACGTGTGATAAGTGGTATTTGTGTAGCGTGCTAGCAGCGTTTGTACCTGAGCGGCTCTGTGTGTTTGACTGTGTGGTATTTTAATTTATGTGCCTGTCAATTTTTGATTGTAATTAAATTTGTGTTAGTGTACTTGAGTTTACTAAAAACATTCATATAATTTGTTCATATTAATGCTAAGTAGGCAAAGAAAATCCTCTATGTTTTCCTGCTTTCTTCTGTTAATTCCCTGCAGGGTGGCTTTTGTTTACATTTAGAACTTGAACTAAATCACTTAATAAAAACAAAGATGTAAAATTAACAAGGTGGACATTTTTTTATTTTATTTTACAAAACGTAGGAGCTTCACTGTAAATGTATTATCCAGCTCTCGTTCACATCAGTTTAATAAATGCAAAGGCAGAGATGAGGGGAGTCAGGGGGGTGAGGGGGCAAGGATCAGCGCAATGGGAAATGTGATTCAGCTGTTTGTGTTGTTCTTTCTAAAGCCTTTGCGTGTGGAGTGAAGAGCTCCACAGCTGAAGTTTCTCCTTTCAGATGGGGTTCCCTGATTGCTTCGGAAGATCTGAATACGAATTTGGATAACTAGAACATTGACTCTCAATGCAAACCCATCCTGTAAGCTATAATGGTGTTTCTTTAATTAGTTTTCATGTGGTCTGTGTTGGTTGATTGGTGTGCAAACACTACATCTAATGTGAGGTTAGTTTTGGGACCATTTTCTAAGCTGTCTTTGCTTCATAGTGTGTAAACTGTGGCATGTGCCTGGGATTAGTACATTTCATTGAGGATTTTAGCAGCACCCCGATGGTTATATGCATGGAAAGAGAGATTCATGGCCTGAACTTCAAGCAATACTTTATTTGCTTGGACGTTTTTAGTTTGAAGGTAGGAGGCGAATAACTTTTCACATTTATAGGTGACAAAGAAAGCAATCAGTGCTTTATTGGTGTGTTTTTTGTGTTTGAGTGGATTATGAGCTGCAGTATTTATCTTTTATTGCTTTCAGAGGTTTGGGTTTGTAAGCAACTTTTGAATTTGAATGTGCTTTCTTGCAGAATATATATATATATATTTTTTTTACTTGTAGGGTATCAATTTATTATTCCTCTATTCTATAAATTATAAAGTTATTAAGAGGAGACAGTATAAAAAAATGTGTTTTTAGCTTATAAAATTGTATTTTATATATCAGCTAAAGGTTAATAGTTTCAAGTAAATTCAGTTAGTATGTTAATTTATTCAAATGACACATTTATATACATGCATGTGTTAATTATATATATATATATATATATATATATATATATATATATATATATATATATATATATATATATATATATATATATATATATAGAGAGAGAGAGAGAGAGAGAGAGAGAGAGAGAGAGAGAGAGATATAGATGTGTGTGTGTGTCTTAATTTTCATGACTATGAAATTGTAGAGTCACACTGAAGGCATCAAGGGCTATTTGACCAAGAAGGAGAGTGATGGGGTGCTGTGCCAGATGACCTGGCCTCCACAGTCACCAGACCTGAACCCAATCCAGATGGTATAGGGGTGAGCTGGACCGTAGACAGAAGGCAAAAGGGCAAACAAGTGCTAAGAATCTCTCGCGGAACTCCTTCAAGACTGTTGGAAGACCATTTCAGGTGACTAGCTCTTGAAGCTCATCAAGAGAATGCCAAGAGTGTGCAAAGCAGTAATCAAAGCAAAAGGTGGCTACTTTGAGGAACCTAGAAAATGACATATTATGTATATAATTCCATATATAATTCCACATGTGTTAATTCATAGTTTTGATGCCTTCAGTGTGAATCTACAATTTTCATAGTCATGAAAATAAAGAAAACTCTTTGAATTAGAAGGTGTGTCACAACTTTTGGTCTGTACTGTATATATGTGTGTGTGTGTATGTATGTATGTTATATATATATATATATATATATATATATATATATATATATATATATATATATATATGTGTGTGTGTATGTGTATGTATGTATGTATGTATGTATGTATGTTATATATATATGTGTGTGTGTGTGTGTGTGTGTGAATAACTGATATACATGTTTATATTTCTCTGCTAGCTGAAAGATGTTCAAGTTCATCCGGAAACAAATTCACGACCGCCTTGTCGAGCGGACAATTAGGAGAACTCGTCTTGTTACAAAGGATGGCCACTGCAACATTAAATTTGGGACTACTGAATATCACAACCATTTTGCTTTCCTTATGGACCTCTGGACTACATTTGTTGAGATTCATTGGTGTTTCGTCATTTTTTTTTTTGCTGCTGCCTTCACAGGAAGTTGGTTTATTTTTGGTTTGCTTTGGTTTTCGCTTGCAAAAAATAATGGAGACTTCGATGTTCTCCAGAACTCGTCTGAATCCCAGCAGATGAAATGTTTAGATAATGTTAACAGTCTCACGACTGCCTTCTTGTACTCTTTAGAGACCCAGACAACTATTGGTTATGGCAGTCGGACTCTCACGGGTCACTGCCCGAGCACAGTTGCCCTATTGATCATCCAGTCCCTCATGGGCACCATCATAAACTGCTTTATGTGTGGACTCATTTTGGCAAAGATCTCTCTCCCAAAGAGAAGAGCAAAAACGGTAACCTACAGTGAAATAGCTGTCATTTGTCTTTGGAAGGGGAATCTGTGCCTCCAGATACGGGTGGCCAACCTACGAAAATCTCTTCTTATTGGCAGCCATATTTATGGAAAGCTTCTCCGGACCACCATCACTCCAGAGGGGGAAACCATCATACTAGATCAGGTGAATATTGACTTTTTAGTGGATGCAGGGAAGGACAACCTGTTCTTCATTTGTCCACTTGCCCTGTACCACGTGATCGACAAATTGAGCCCGTTTTCAGAAATGGCTGCGGACACTCTTCAGCAGCAGGAATTTGAGTTGGTGGTCTTCTTGGATGGAACGGCTGAATCCACCAGCTCGTCCTGCCAAGTCCGAACTTCCTACCTGCCAAGGGAGATCAAGTGGGGTTACAACTTCCTGCCTGTCGTCTCTCGCACCAAGGGTGGGAAATACTGCGTCAACCTGTCCAACTTTTCCAAAACGGAGCCAGCGGTGACCACCCCGCACTGTGCTTGTTGTTTCAACAACGAACATAACAAGGAACTCATTCTCCACCGACATGAACGCGAAGGCATCGATAATCTGGGGTTTGATGTTATTGACCTTCAAACTGTGGTGATGTAACTCAGAAGAGAGATTAAGAATTTGCTGCAGCAGCAACTGATTAAATATGCAGGTCACATCCTCTGACATTGTGGCATTTTGTACTGTAAAAGTTAGATGCCACATAAAAGAAGAGAGAGGAAAAGGAGGGTTCATTATGTTATGTACTCTGAGATACACATCGGCTGTGTTCCAAAACCCAGTAAGCTGCCTGTGTAGACAAACTTTAAAGGAACATTGAGTTTCTGACACAAAGCCTGTTCCATAAGGTAGCGATTGTAAAAACAAGATGCCTTGTTTTGATCAAATTGTAATACCTGTCAAAATGAAGACAACCCAGATGCTGGATAAACTGGGAGAATTTTGCAATTTTATCAGGATTCTTTGAAGAATTGAAAGTTCTGAAAAACAGCATTTATTTAAAATAGAAATATCTTGTAACGTTATAAAAGTATCTATTTTTATAGAAGTGTGTCAGTGGCAAATGTATGGAGTTGGTGGCTATAAATACAGTTGACATGATGGCCCCACCTACCTGTGGGTGAAAACAAAACCCTGTTACCATAGTGACCCATTTGGTTCTAAGGGGAAACTGAAGACAAATGCTGTAGACATGCACATTTTCAGATGTTTCATTGCACATGAATCTCACATCCTGTCAATAAATAGCTTTTAATCACAACAGTCTTTTTAGATTTTCTCTTGTGCCCCCCAGACTAAACCACACCTTCAATTTATAACTCTGAAACTCCCAGAAAGTGTTTCATATCACTTATGAGTTTTCTTTTGTTAGGATCCAACCTTAGAATGCAGATGTCTGTAGTCAGGGTTGGGTAATGTTGAAATTTTATTGATTACGATTCTTCTGATCGATGCTGATTATTATTGATCCCTAGTTGCGATTCCAATAAGATTTCAAGATATCCAATATCATTTTTTTTTTTTTAACAAAGCATTCTGTTGCAGCTAAATAACATGAGCAAAAACCAGCAGCTACAGAATTTTGCCTATATTTAAAAAAAAAAAATACCACAGCAAAAACAACTAGGTTAATATAAATTAAAAATATAAGTGTTAAAGACAAGAAAAGAGTAAGTAATACAATTAGGAATAAACAAGTTAATTAATAGCATAAATAAATACTGAACTGAACCAAATTTCAGGTACTGAAACTGTAATAACATTTTTTTAAAAATTGCATAGTTATCTTTCCATAAATAAAATATAGAATAAAGTTATAAAATATATTTTGTCAAGATCAGTGAAATATTTTGTTATTAATTAAATAATCGTGTTTAAAGGCTGCTGTCTCTTTAACACAGAACGCACGCAGCGCTAAAAATACTGTACATGCGTTTTCTTTCTCATCTGTTTACATTCATTTAAGAAAAATGCCTGTGTTTATAAGGATATACTGACATAGTTTTCTCCATACTGGTCGATAAATATGATAGAAGTCAGTTTTGGACTGGAACAACTTTTTCTACAATTATAATACACGGAACGGTCCTAGAACGGCCACAAACCAGGAACCCGCACTGCTGTTCTCTGGGCATGCGCTAGCGCTTCATGTGCGAAGCATGCAAGCAGGGCGCAAGTTCTTTCCATTCCTGCAATTAAATGGTTTTAAATCACATTAAAATGGGAACGCAGAATTGAAATGAACGCTTCTTAACGAATTCATGATTCTTGGAAATTTGAAACCGGTTCTAAAAAGGAACCAGTTTTCTATACCCAACCCTACTTAGAGTGTTCATTTGAGGATTAGAGCACAAGACAAATTAGATTAAGGAGAAGCATAAGAGTAAGCCACTAGAAGCCACGTCTGAATCCATTAACTGAAAAAGCATAAAGCTAAAGCAAACGGTCTGGCAGTACATGGGAAAGTAGACCAGAGGCCTTTTTTTGTTGTTGTTGGATGGATCAGATTCAATGATCTATGCTAAGCTACAGCTAAAGTGCTACCGCCAGACCCAGAGATCAGCTGAATGGATTTGAAAATGGTAAAACAACACTGTTTAATTCTAGGGGAGTTTTTTCAAAAATAGTGTACTGTTCCTTTAAGGGAAACTTGATCCAAGTTAGCCATTATTCTTTCTCTAATAGTGAGTAATATGGGCCTTATCTCTCATCTCCCTATAGTAAGATAATCTCTGATAGGAGGGAGTGGAACCCAGTTCCTCCTCCCCCAACATATGTTACCAAAAAATTTATATGATTACAATATTAACGTATTAAAGCATTAAAATAATTCAGAACCAGAGAAAGTCCATGTCATAAACACAAGCAATTTCACACAACTTCTGAGACTAGATGTGATCTAAGGGTGCTTGCGGATTTTCTTAGTGTTGCACATTTTAATTTCTCCTGAAGAGGCTGTGTGATGTAACTGCGTAATGTAACAGTGGCTTAATGTAATGTGAGTTAAAAGGGCGTAACATCAGTTATTTATAATCACATAAAAAGTTTTTATTTTAATATTTGAAACATGAACTTTACTACATGGTTCTTGCAAAAATATATTTTTTAGACAAAATATATATTTTTTAATGCCAGTCAAGCTACTTGCCTCCATAGCAGAGGCTAACTGGACAGCAAACCTCAGCATCAGAGCAGCACTCCAGCTCTCTTGTTTGTCGACGAAGTGTCAGGCTGGCCCTGGCAGAAAACATTTCTCCCCCTTAATTCGTTGTTGACTTTTTACTGTTATTACAGCTTCTTACATTGCCAGAGTGTCTATATATGGCTTGCTGTGGGGAAGTTTGGATGAAGCTCTCTAATACTACAACACTGAACTGCTGTTTTAGTCTTCACAGCATCAACACCTCTCAGTGTGAATGAAAGATATGTTTGTAAAGTCGTCTGGAGTTTAGTCTCAGATGTGTGACATGCTGGGGAACTAGATCAAGCTGTGTGCTTGGGTCTCTGTGAATGAAAGTGTGTGTGTAAGACTGGGCTCAGGATATAGAGCTTTAATTTGTTCCTTCTTGCAGTGATAATTGGGCACAAACTTTGATGTTCTCAGTGGACTTTGAGGTATATTGTGAAGTGTTTCAGTGTAATTTACCCACTGTCAGTATCCAGATGAATTGCTGCTCCGTTCACCACATTTAGCCATTACAACAACACAGTTTGATGGCTCTCATTGTTTGATTTTTCCACGATCTGGAATTCAGAGGGAGATTTTATATTTTAAATTTCCTCCTTTTTGCTTTAATGATTGAAAGAGCAAGTGAACAAAACCCAGTTATCCATGTTGTCTGTTATAATTTGAGAGGAGCTTTTGCTTCAGTCTGATCTATCTGTCAGATCTATATTATGTGATCCATTTTCCAGTCATTTAAAATCCCTCCAAAACCTTAAAAATATGATTTACTTTGTGGTTTAATTGGAAAAAAACAAATACAGATTTTCATCCAGAAGTCTCAGACCTTCGGTTAGTTTGAGAGTTTAGAACATGACATTTTACAAACCTTCAGTGAACCATATCTGACATTTAAAGCGAAACCCCACAGTGGCTCAATCAAGCATTCATGCAAATATTTTTTAATTTATTTGATTTTTTAATTCAATATTTGTGCAAATGCAAAAACAGCTTTGGCAGAATAACACTGAAAATAACATAGAATTATTATCATTATTTTTAAGTTAGAAAAGAGAGCAATTCTCCTTATCGATCTGGCGGCACTTCAGCAGTTTGAGGAAAGTCTGCATCTTGTGCGCATCTTTCCTGAAGCAGTAGATCACACTGTAATCTCTTCTCACAGTTTCAAGTATACTAGAAGACACAAAGCGATCGGATGTCTGTTCAGGACCCTCCAATGCCAAACTACCTTCACCCAGTATCTGACCGACAGAGAGAGAGACAGATTGTTTTTCAAACACATTGGAATTTTCCAGAAAAATAAAAAAGAGTTTGGACTCATAATTTTCAACAATTCATATTCACCTGTCTAATGAGAACAATTATACCCTGTTCCAGGCTCATTAGTTTGGTAGATATCCATTTGCTCCTGGTAAGCAGGGCACTTGGGACATTCTCATAACTCTCAAGAGATGCCTGTACTTCTACCAGTGGATCAATCCAGAACTGGGCCAGAATCAGGATCGAGTGAAGGATCCATTTGTCCTGGAGGAAAAAACAAAAAAAGCTAGTTCATCTCAGCAGTTCTTAGCAGAAAGTTACTCTTACAGTCAGTTTCATCAGATGTCATTAGAAGAACTCACGGAAATCTCTTGGATTTCACTTTTAGACAAAGGAACCGGCACCGTTTTAGGAGCACACATGGTCCCTTCGGGAATATGCAGATTCATTCCGTATGAAATGAGCATCTCGTCCTGAAAATATTTAGGAATCATTCTGTACTTTTTACTTATTTTCATCAGCTATTTAGATTGAAATCGTGGTACAGTGCAAAATTGTAAAGCTTTTCTCTGTTACTCACAAACATCAATTTGGAGTCCTCTGAGAAGCGGTAAATGAGCTCTGCATGTTGAACAGCTCGTTCCAGGAGCTTCTCAATTGAGATGGTGCAGGACGTTCCTTCAGTATCTTGGCCTGGACAGTCCACAGGAGATCCGGCCACTGCCCACATTGAGCAGAGCACAAATGCCACACAGACCTGTAGAACTTCAGGATGATAACGGGACAAAAAGAGAGAATCATTAGCAGATACATTCAATAATGTCCACATTGATTTTATAGCCTGAATGTTTATCAAAGCAACTTTGTAAAATCTATAATTATACTTAGTTAGACTACATGCTATAAACATTTCTTATTAATATGTTTGTCATACTCTTAGCGAGATATGCTTCAGTTAGCCATCAATTAGCAAACTGATCTTTTGTGCAAAATTGTAAATGTAAGTCTCCGTACCTGTAGTTTTCTTCATTTTTCGTTGAACAAAAGTCAATTCTTGTTGGACTCTCTGACTGTGGTTCTCTCACAGTTATGTATACCTTATATGCTCTACTAGATTTATGAATAAACAAAATAAGAAAACAACTTGAACGTAAGTGATGGTAAGTTGATAGGTGACCACATGTTTCACTGTTTTATGCATAATCTCTAAAAATCAGATGCAAAATTCAGCTGTTTCTTATGCGCTACTGTTTCAGATCTCCGCTATCTGAGTAATATTATATTTTGCAATGTGACATGCCATTTTTCATTTAAAACTACTTTAAACATCATTTTTGTAGTATGTCCACTGTTATACTGTGATATAGTAGTAGTATCAATTATTACACATGCATTTTTTTTCCCCACGTCATATTAAAAAAGGAACTGGAACATTTGTACTTTTAAAAATTACTCTAATGAAAGACTTGATTGATACATGAATATTATTAATATTCAAGTGCAAAGTTACAACCCAGTGCTCTGTGTGGTCATCAGCACGTCCTGATTTTGCTGAGTTAGATGTGTTCCTAGGTCAACATATTTTGTTGACCCTGGAACAACATTTTACTCCAAAAATATATTCTTGACCGTATCCCTACACCTAAACCTAACCTTAACCATGAGTAATCCCTAAAATCAGAGGAAATGATAGATGAATGACACTGATGTACAAGCACCTAACAGTGATTTTTAAGTGTAAACTTCACAAAATCTATACACTGCTTCTTCAAATCTGATTGGTTAATCAAAGATGTTGTCCCAGGAACATGTCTCACTTGGTAAAATCAGTTTCTGCGTGGTCATCACCTGTCTAATAAAATGCATAACATATTAAAGCATCTTTGGTGTTTCCATGCTTTCTACAAAACTGAAATCGAGGGGTTATGAAGTCATTAGCAGGTGACATAACACTTATATGGACATGGTCCATTTCACTAGTTAAAATCGCTTATTTCTCTGGATTTTTTTTTATTTTTTTTTTGAAAGACTTGGGATAATGTAAGTACACAAGTCAGCAAAATATACAAGTTCTGGTGTTTTTTTTGGATATTTTAATGAAAAAATCTTACATTGTGCCCCTTAATATCACACCGCAAACTCGTGCTGTTGTTGCGTAAAAACTACTTTTGTCTCGCTTTAGAAAATAACTTAAGAGGAGTTCACTATTAACTTAGTAGTATAAAATTTTTGCAGTGCTCCTCTTATTGCTTAGCCGACCATTTATTAGCCTACAGTTTATTAGATAATATGAAGGTAAAACTTATTTAAACTAACATACACAGCAGTGATATTATGCAGTTAAAAAAAAAAGTTTTGTAAGAGTAGCAGACCCTGTCTCATGACGTGGGGACGTCTGAGGTGACTCCCTCATTTTATTATTCATAGTTTTCCATTTTCATGAGGGTGTCCAGTGAGCAGTAAGATAAGCATAGATGAAGTCTTAAGGTCTGTCCAGGGATCAGATGTCAGACTTGTGACGTTGTTTATGCCAGAAGTATGTCATCTTTACATCTTCATGACGTAAGTGAAGATGATCCTTGCCCCACTGAAAAGCTGACCAAAAGATATGTCTCTCATCCAGCTAGAAGAATAAACTAAGTCTGATTTGGTAAGTATAATGTGATAAGTATAATTGTTTGCCCATACACACACACACACACACACACACACACACAAACAATTCCATAGCTAGTGTGTTCTATGGTGTTTCAGTGTGGTTGATATTCTGGGTTCTAGAATGGGATTTCTGCTAATTTTATGGTCAACCATCAGTAGCTGAAGATGGCCATTGTTGATTTT
Source organism: Carassius auratus (assembly GCF_003368295.1). Classification (NCBI taxonomy): domain Eukaryota; kingdom Metazoa; phylum Chordata; class Actinopteri; order Cypriniformes; family Cyprinidae; genus Carassius; species Carassius auratus. The sequence goes on from NC_039252.1 coordinate 15,523,208, forward strand.
TAGGAAAATATTTTTTTATTTACATTTATCAAGCCTTGAATTGTAAATATGACTTGGAAAAGTGGAAAAGTGCTATGCTGTTTGCTTAGTAATTCATTACACAGGAATATCATCTCACATTCTGTCAGCCACGTAACAGTCGTGACACAGCACACGACGGGTTGAGCTTGGCACAAGTTTGATGAGGTGGCAGGATGGCTGTGTTAATCACTAATTACCCACGGTTTGATAAATACATTTCACACACATCAGCTTACAGGAGACTAATTGCAGTGCTAGAGTCAAGGGCACAACGGTGACACAAGTTTCAACAAGACTGTGATTTCAGAAACTGGAGCAATGTGATGTTCAGATTTAAGATTAGAGACTAATTTTATATATTGCAGTTTTATTTTTTTTTGGCTCCAGTTCTTTCCTAGGATATTTTAACAACAAATGAATGCACTTTTGTGAGCACATAATCGAATCTTATAAAAACTTATTTTACCCACCTGCCTGAAATGAAAACTAAATTTTAGTGACATCATAGACATTTTCTGTAATTGTACTACTCTTAAAATCGAACGTTTTTATAAAACGCAAAACACCCAGTGATTGTACCCAGTACCCAGTTTTAACAGAAATATAATCCATCTCAGCCTTTCACCTCAGCCTCTCTGTGTCATAAGAAAAACACATCAAAGAAAGTAGAAAAAAAAAATATCACTTTTAATTTCTTTGGGTGTCAGTTTGGAGGGTGTTTGCAAATGGGAAAAAGATTCTGTACATCTGGTAAACTTGTTTGTGCATGTTTTCTTGATTGAATGGTGTGAAATACAGCAAATGGTTGAATGTGGTTATTGCAGGCCTACTTTGTTGATGAACATTGCATCAATGAAAACAGTACTTACAGGCCCAATTTAATGCTGAATGTAAAGCATGTAACAGCTGGTGAGCGGTGGGGCCACAGGGTTTGTGCTCAGAAGAGCCACATACACAAAGTGTACATTTAAATGAGACTTTAAGCCTGAAAACTTGAATTTGCTGAAATGCCTAGTCACCCAAAGTCAATCCAAGATATAGCCAAGTTTGTTTCTTCATTAGAACAAATTTGGTGAAATTTAGCATTTCATCACCTGCTTACCAAATGTAAGTCAACCCCTCCCCCTCCAAAAAAAACAAACAAACAAATCTGTTCCAAACTCATCCATATCTTGGATGGATTTTTTTTTTTTTAACTATTCCTTTATAAAGAGGATGCTATGTTTTCAAATGTCTCATGTTGTGGAGAAAACTTTTGTGTTGGTAATATTGATCAGATCTGATCAAGGAGATTTCCTAATACATAGGGTTTTGGGAGTGTTTTGTGTTCACAATTCAACAGCAAGTTGACTTTTAGCATAAAGTACTTGATGTGATATATTTTTGAATGTGGGAAAAAGTGCTACTATTGACATAATAACTTGATTGCACTATTTAAAGACACCATAAACGTCATTACTTACATCATATAGAGATTATGTTAACAATTACAATACATTTGAAATGAATTATTTATTAAATATGTAGGAAACATATTACAAGTACATTTAGTATATATTCATTATATATTCAAGTGTATTCTCTGTGTATGATAAGTATATTTAAGCGTATGAAAGATGGTTTCTATTGTACTACATGTGGAAACTAAATACCTTTTTCTTTTTTCTTTCTTTTTTTACAGAGGTATGTTACATGCACTTTTTAGTTCATATCCACTGTACAACTCAATACACTTAGATGTTCTTAAGTTTATTAAGTATACTGAAATAATGTGTTTTACTGCACCTTTTTAAACTGGGATGCAATGCAAGTCATATGTCTATTTAGTCAACTCATCAAGAGGCCAAAAATAACATATTTATTATAATGCAAAATATAAAATAATATAAGCATTTATTTATGTGGTTGCTATGTGGTCTCTGTGATGTTCTGTTTCCTTAGACATGGTTCAGATCCTTTGTTGTAAATCATAGTATTTCTCTAATGATTGTTTTTGCATTTACAAATAAATTGCCTGATTACTTAGAAAAGTTATAGCACAGCTCTCCTTTGCAAGCAGCACTATAAAATATATAAACAAATCAATAAAGGAGGAGTAATACTATTGCCACCAAAAGAATCTCTTAATTTTCTTCCACCAGGTGTCAGTAAAGGTCCGGGAGGCTCTGACAGATGGACTCTATTCATCAGTTCCAGCACCGAGGGGCTCGGGTTCATTTGTGCAGTGGAGAGATGTCACGATAACAAAGACAGATTGTGAAATGATACACTCTATCAGTCAGACGTAGAAAGAAGGAAAACAAATCAACTGCAGTTTAATGAAGAATGAAACCGAGGAAAATGAAAGTGCGAATGGAAATGTGTGATTACCTGTTGTACTCTCCTCTGCTCTTGCTCTCTTTTAATTGAGGCAAGGGAATGAGCTTTACAAATTCATTACTTTCAGTACATCTCACACACTCACAGACACACGCGCTGGATCTATTTGCCATCGATGGGAGTTCATTTGTTTGGCAAATCGAATCAGACTCATTTGTGGTTTGAGCGAGACCTCGTAGGCCCGGAGGAGTAAAGAAAAAGGGGTTTTTGATTGGCGACGGGCATCAGAACAACACGGATGTTGGTTAACATGGCCGTTGGCTTTGTGTGCATTAGACTGCATTCATAAAGCCGATGGGAGGTCCTTGCTTCCCTTCGGTTTGTGCTTCAGATATTTTAGAAGCATGAATGGTGATAATCTGTTTCCCTCTCGCAGGTTAATTTCCCCTTCGCCCGTATTCACGCGGTTTTCAAATAATACGCAGGTGAATGAAAGCCACGAGACAGATAATGACAGCAGAACAATTTGAGAGCATGATGCTCACATCTCCCATAGAAGGCCCCAAAAAGGCCTGCGGAAAACTCAACGAGCACCTCTCGAAATAATTGGTCATCTCGAAAGAGTAATCTCACGCCCTGTGGCCTGATTCTCCTTTACTGAGTTGGGAGATTTTATAGCTCTGCCATACTTACGAGCTATCTTTCTCTGATCAGTATTTGCTCGGCGGCGCTGTCAGATAAAGGACTCGCTGGCAAACAGCTTGAAGCTGCGGCTGTGACATGATCTAGTCGTTTCATTCTCAACTAATGCCCGCGTCACACTGTTCCCAACCAAGACCCCAGCCCCCAAACCTTTAAGAGCGTGTACGGCGCTGGAAATGATTGCCAGCATGTTATTGTCAGGAATATAGCAAAAAGAACAAAATAGAGTATCCTGTCTGCTGTCCGACTGCTTGTTTTTGCAGTGGCTCAGAGGTCATCGCCTGAGGAGAACAAAGGTTTCTACAGTCGAGTGCCTGGGTTTCCAGCGAGACTCCATTCTCTCTAAAAAAATCGCATGGCTTCTCGCTTACTGAACCCTGCTGGTCTGCATCCAGCTGGCTAATAGTGAACCTTATTCATTCAAATGTGTGACTCATAATTAAATCATGAGCCCAAGTATGGATTCATAGCACCGCTTATAAGAATGGAAATAAACAGCTGTAAATTCTGCTCTCTCCGGCCCTCCAGGAGCCCCTGGCGAAGCGCTCGAAAGAACCTGTGAAGTAAACAGTTAAATATTCACCGCACACCTGACAGCACAAAAGCCACATAGAGAAATATCCATTAATTATCGCAATTCATCAAGTTAATAGGCTGTGTTTGAATAATAGTCTGAGTATAAAAAAGAGCAATGGTTTTAGCTCATTAGGCTCTTTAATACTCTCCCGCACAAAGAGAACATCAGCACGCAGCAAACATCATTACATGCGCATGCGTTTATGATGGGATATCGATTTTTTTTTTCCCCACTGTCTATGAAATTATAGCATTAAAAAGACAGGCGGAGATCAAGAACATTGAGATCAAGAGATGGAAGCCGGTTATGACAGTCGGTTTCTCTATGCTGGGTCAACTGTTTAGAATGCGCTTACATGCGTTTCGTTTCTTTATTCTTTCATGACTGATCATCTGTGGCTTTTTCTTGCTTTTTTCCCCTCTCTCTCCCAACTCATTTCTAACTGTGCTTTTAAATAGAAAAGAGTAGAAACTCTGAACTGTTGGAGGGGACAGAACTGGAAAAGCAGAGAGTAATTTGATGGAAACTTCCAGAGTAAAGAAAAGAAAAGAAAAGTAGATTAAAAGGTCTTTCAATAATAACACATTTGAGAACTCCCACCTGTACCCCTGAGTGCCTATGCCCTGCATGTTTCAGCAAATGTAATCTTTTTGGTACAGAAAGCTCTTCACTACTTTGCTTAATATAATACTCATATTTGTAGGCCTTTTTATAATGGCAGAAGAACAGTTCTGGGTTGCATGAATAAATTGAATTCATAGGATGCATGGATTAATCAAAATCTTTGATTTTCTCATGAATGCAAAGTCAACATTTAGATTTAATGCATTAGGCCTATCTAAAAACTCCAGATTTTCTAAACATTTGGAATGCACATGTGCATGCATGCAGTGGATTCAATTTACTTTCACAACAGTCTTGGCTGTCTTTTTGCATTGTTTTGTCTGGGTTAACACTACTGTATATCTGGTGTCTGAAGATCAAAGGCTCGACTGAATCTGTTGTTCCTCCACTGGTCCACGTGTTGTGTCTCGGATCAAGTTGATCTGAGCGGCCTTTGAAAATATTTGCTGTTTATTTTCAAGGTTGTTAAGAGTACAAATCCCTTGTTCCATTAGTGTTTAATTTTCACCCACTGCCTGTCACATAATAATGCTTTATCCAGACTCTCCAGCTGGCATCTGAAAAATAAGATCAAGGTAAAGTGGTTTGAACATCATAAAAATATTTGTCTCCCATAATGGTAGATTAAATCTTAACAATAATTTGGCGAACCAAGACTCAAAAAGTTTTTATACATAGTCAGACTTAAAAATATGTGAATATAATGTCATTTAACCTGTTTTTCAAGAAAAATATTTCACTTAAGAGTTGTTTGAGTTAAAGAACATAAAAAATAATAAAAAAATAGTAAGTGCAACCTGTCTCAGAACTTTTTTCTAGCTCAACTAATGACATACCAACTGCAATCAACCTCTTAATCTGGAGACTACAAAACAAAAAAAAAAAACATTCCAAGACCATCTGCTCAGTCTTACACCTTTCTTGCTAATACACTTTCTCCCTCTCAGTTTCTTTGGTAGGTTTTTCTTGCCATGGTAGTTTTGCCAGGTTCTGTGATTTGCATCTGTTCTCTGTGCTGTACTACAGGCTGCTCTCATTAGAAATCACCCTACTGTGAGTGACGCACTGCGAGTCAGTGTCTAATGTGATCCACAGCATTTAACTCTGGCTAGCCACAGCAATGCTTATCATGCTGCGACTCCATAGATCAGCACACACACAGAACAACAGAATGACTGACAAACAGGAACGTATGCTGGAAGAAATCAGCCAATTTATATGGACACTTCATTCCAATTACAGGGTGGACATTTAGAATTGTGTGTTACAAAATCTGACTGGATGGGCCACATTTAAACCTGCTGTATAATAACCAATATATACACATCTGTTGTGAAACATATTATTGAAAGGATTGTTTATTTGAATGATTAATTAATTAAGTGTCAGGCCCATTTGACCAACTTGGAATGGATGTATTATATATTATATAACATGTTTTATGTTTATTTATGTATTTTTTTGTCTACATTATTTGGCATAAACAGTAGAATTTTAGTATTAGCCTAATTTATATATATATTCAAATAGTATATATATATACTATATATATATATATATTTAATTTTATCTACATTTCTTAGTAATTCTAGTTTTTGTCATCTTTAGTGTGTGTGTGTGTGTGTGTGTGTGTGTGTGTGTGTGTGTGTGTGTGTGTGTGTGTATATATATATATATATATTTTTTTTTTTTTTTGTAAGACATACATAGCTTGATTCCCACGAAAACGGCAAATTGAAAACTACACTGCAACAACCAGTGGTCTGAGTTTGGGGCAGATCTATGTTTTTTGTCAGATCAATGGTAAACGAGAGGAAACTTTTTTTGATATCAATCATTATTTTTGTGATTCCATATGGCAGAAATGATGCACTTCATCTTTAAGTGTGTAATAAAGTGACGCTGGTCCATTATTTAGGGTTTTTCATAGCTTTTAGCATCAACACAACAACAGAAGCCTGCGTCATGAAATCGGCCGCCGTCTGACTTTTCGATCACATCTGAGCCTTTCCGAAGGGCTGCGAAGAGATGGAGCGGCTCTTCAATTCCAACTCCGCTCTCCTCTCAGCTTTCAAGCCGCTCAGCTAATTCCTTCACTAAGCTGCACCTACCCCGAGGAGGCACTGAAGTATTCAATACTCAGTCAATCCATTAGGAACTGAAGCAGCTGCCTCAGCTCCAGCCGAGAAGAGATTCAATTTCCATGGAGCTGAAGAGAAGCCTGAAACCTCTGAATGAATACAATAACAAATTCCATGAAATTAATAATTAATGACAGAGAAAGACTGCGGGGACCAGGGTGAGTCGATAGGAAGAATAAAACCATATCCCCGTTTCAGATATACACAGAAGCCTGCAGCCCTTAGAAAAACCTGAACGGGGAAAAGAAAACCCTATTTGAAAGCCTAGTGGCATTTTCTGTTCCTAGGGGCTCCCTTCATCTCTATCCGTGCTGTTCCTCTCATCGCTTGTTTTAAATTCAACCTTAAATAGAAGAGTTTAGACTCGAATGTCAGTTCTTCACCTGTCTCAGTGTCAGTTATGGGGCCTGTGTTAACTAAAACTTAATTTTTTTTTTCTGTCAGATTCAATATATTTAAATTTTTTTTATGCAGGGCTGTCATACTCCATCCGTCCATAAATGAATGTAGGAAGAAAGGAAGGGACAGTTATGGGGTCACTTGGTGCACAAGGTGTGATAAATCATTGTAATATACATATTATAAAAAGTCAAAAGTGCACAAATAAAAGCCAATTGAACATTTTTATAAAAGCTAACTTTTATGTAAATTTTTTAAATGAGATTTTATTTTTACACTTGATATATTATATATATATATAATTTTCATTTAATTTCAGATATATTTTTAGTAATGTTTCATCTAATGTTTGTATTTTTCAATTTCATCTTTATTTGAATTGAAAAAGTTTTGGTTTTTGTTAACGATAATCCTGATATGTATGATATACGTGACATTTTTTTTTTTTTTTAAGGGACTGTGACAGTGGGGAAAACAGGAGAATAGGAAGGTAAGCCACAACCTATTTATAACAGGCTGTTCCAGGTAAATTACAAGCAAGTTCCAAACGGAATACGCCTGTGTTTGAATCAGAAGGTGAAAAAACCCCCACCACAGCGGCATGATCCTGGTACAAAAGCTTGTTGTCTCGGTCTCTGCTCTCCAGGGTCTAGACTCACAGGAACATTTTCTTCAGATGGGAAAGGGGCTTGTTACCCCGCCAGTACCAGCAACAATGTGGGTGTCTCTCTCACACAGAGGATAGAGTTCCTAAATGTGAGCGGTAAAAGGACAAGCAGCCATAGGAGCACAGAGCCAATTAAAGCTGACAATAGAACAATACGGGAAGCCTCGAACAGCTCCAAATAGGTATAGGCCTCAAATTTAATAAACCCCTTGCTTTTGGTGAAATCAGTGTCAACTTTGTCAAGCAGAACTTGGAGAAGAAATATGAGAAGCTTTTTATCATCATTCAAACGGAGGAATCTGATTGGCTGCAACGCATCAATAATTAGAACTGAAGCTGCATCCTTCAAGAGTTTTATTTTGGGGCCATGAATGATTGTATTTATAAAATGCAAACATGTGAACATCACAATCTTGTGATTAGCAGCAGGAAATCAGGAGGAAGCATGTGAGTTAAAGAATCAAGTTGGAAGTTAATTGGTGTTGATCCTAATTGTTGTTGGCAGTGTGAATGCTGAAAGTTGTGAACAGAAGTAGTGTTGATGAAGACAACTCATTTACTTGGTTTTCTCTCCATATGGTATTCTCCAGAATACCAGATTAGATCAGAGATCTTGCTGCGCCTAAATTAATCATGAGAGAGACTAAAAGGGACAGTAAATATACAGTAGCAAAGGTAATGAAGGTCGCGCTGTTCTCAAGCTCACTCAAGCTGGCCTCCGCTCACTCTAGGCCTCCGGCATCTGCTCACTCAAGGACACGGTGTGTGCCGCTGTTTCATTGAGAGAGCGAAACTACTTTGTTTGGCCTTCCAAAAGAGGACACAACTAGAAATCATGTTTATATCACGTTTATAATGGGTTTTATGTTTATGTCTTGTCGCTCCGGCCGCACAGGGGATCACTATATTGTAAGGGGCGTAACATTTCTGTCACACGCTTGAGGTATTCGGCCAATCACAACACACTGGATAGCTGGCCAATCAAAGCACACTTCATTTTTCAGACCGATTAGCGCTGTAAAAATCTACGCGTTTCAAAAAGGTGGGGCATAGAAGACAAACAATAATGTACAGTGTGTGGAAAATAATGTTTTGTTTTGTTTAACCTTAAATTGCATAAATACATTTCATTACACCAAATAATGTTCTTTTTAGCAGCTTTTTAAAAATAAACCCAGTAATGAAATTAAACATGAATGTTTACAATCAAAATACACAGGGATTAATTCACCCAAGTTTACGCAGGGTTACACTAATAACGTAAAATATTATTACAATTCAAATCATCTGTTGTAAATCATCACACGATCCTTCAGAAATCATTTTAATATGCTAATTTAAAACATTCACTATTATTAGCACTGCTGAAAACAGTTGTGCTGCTTAATATTTTTTGAGAAAATAGGATTCTCTATTAAATATTTATTTGAAATCGAAATATTTTGTAACACTACAAATGTCTCAACTGTCACTTTTGATCAATTTAATGCATCCTTGCTGAATAAAAGCATTAATTATGTATTAATATTTATATATTAATATCATATTAACCAATGGATGTATTCAAGATTGTAAAAAATGCTGAGTTAGTCCTTAGATGCATTAGTAACATCAGAAAATGACAGCTCAATGAAAAGAGAAGGAAGCAAACATGCACTGCAGATCGAAACAATGTGCCAAACTTTAGAAGCTTTATTTGACGTTGCACGCATGTCCTCTTTTAGAGCATGTTGATTTATTCATGTATGTTTTGCACCAGGCCTGAGGCTGCAGGGAAAAGAGGCCACTGTCAGCCCTTCTCATCCTGAGCCCTGCACAAAACCCAAAAACACACTCTCGCCGGAGAGCTGACAGTCATGTGTCCGTCTCAGTGGATCTCTCCAGATCACGTCACAGGCATCAAAGGCTGGCCCTTGTCACCACCGTGTGGCTCATGACAGTCGTCACACATAGGAATAATTCAGGGGATGAAGCCCACCGGGGAAATGGGCATGGGCGCACATGTGTGTGATTCTTTTCAACACACAAACTCTGTTTCCCTTCCCGCCTGGATTTGCCCCAGGCACAGAGGCTTACAAAAACTCACCTCCCCTTGCAGCTCACATGATAAATATGAGAGGTTTGAAAACCCTGATCAGGGAGTGACAAACAGGATTACATGCTGTTTGCACCTGGTTGTCATAATTAGAGCACTGATGACAAGGGAGGAGTTAATTGAGATGAAGATCACACCAAGGTGGGTGCGATGTGCACGCGGCTCTGCATGAACGCTCAACGGCTGTTTAGAGTGATAATTACTCCCTCGGTCACCTTAAATAGCATTAACAAGCTTTTCAACAGTTAAGGCCTGAAACATAATCTACACATAGACGAGAGGCAGGTACAAGAGCTCGAATTTGTGACTTGTTGAGATCTGGAATATGTCAGATCACCACAAGGGGTGCTATAGTATAAATAAGAAAAAAATGAGCGTGAACGTGTCAGTCCCAATATCCACACTTGCTGTTTTTGCATTTGACCACTTGTCTACTTACAAGGAGCATTCTGTCTAAATATGCTGGGAATGCTCTGCATACTCAAATCATTTGAGAGAATGAGTTTGGGGACTGGCTAAATATTAACATTACTTCTAATTCCCTTGTCATTTAGGTGTAGCATAAGGCTTACATGATAAAATGTTGGGAATACTGTATGTAACGGTCCATAAATTATTTATTTGTCACATGACATTCATTTTCTGCCAATCTGTGCCAGTTACAGAGGGATTCATGTGAGTGGATTCACAACAGCTTTGGCGCCTGTGCTCTATTGGTTCATTGGTTTATTGACATGTGGTTCTTTTCATGAGCAAGAATGGATGTCAGTGAATTTCTTGCCATGTAAAACTGTGCTATGGCTGCCAGATTTTGATTACCGAAAATCATATTGTATTTGATGCAAATCTAGTGCAACTACGTAAATCAAATGAAAAAAGTTGTTACTGTATATTTTTGTTTTAAGCCAAGGTAATTTTGAAAATCTGCCGAAAATTTATCGTCTTACATTTTTGCTGTGGAAAAAGGGGTCTCTGATCAGCTATCCGATTGTGAAAAGACCAGGTGTAACGCCTTCTACATTGCACGATTTCGGCAATCCTATAAGATCATTGCAGATAAACACTGTGTGATGTGCATCTAATAAACTTGGGTACGAAATGCTACTATAGAAGAATAAAACGACATCAAATTGTGCTTGCGTAAAACAAAAAGAGCATGAAATGCACTTTAGCAGCTGAAGTTTTCATGTGTGCTGAAAAATAGTGGAAGCGTTGAAAGAAGAGGCAGAAGAGCTTGAGGAGAGCAGTTTTGTTTTAGTGCCATGTTGCATTGATTTCATATTGCATTTTTAATGGCTGCAATGATCTTTCTGAATTTCTGACACTGTCAGAAAATGATGGTAGTCTGTCTTTGGTCACAAGACCATGACAACTGCTGACTTTGAACTTCTATCACTGTATGACAAGACCCCCAATTAGGAGGCACAATCACAGAAATCACTGCGATTGTTTCTCGATGCCAATCTTTCATCTGCAATGTCTCGAATGCATTATACAGAATGAACACATTTGCTGTATGCCATGGTGGATCGAATCGATCCATGATCGTCATTAAGGGCTGCTTTAGAAGCATGCACATTCAGTTATCCTGACTCACTATACCTGGATCAAATTGGTAGGATTGCATGTTGTTCATGGAACCGCTTTAGCCCGGATTGATTTGTTAGGTTATTTCAAGTCATGACTTTAATCCCCGCATTTCTTAGCATCTTGTTTGAAACAGGCCCAAAGTATGTTGAAGGTATAGTTGGTATCAACTTGGAATTTTGCTGAAATATCGCTATATCACTAATGTGATTTTTCAGACCTGGGATAGTCTTGGACACTTTTTGTTATGTGCATATGCTCTCAAGTGCCCAAGACTAAGGTTGCTCAGAATATGAATTGAATTGGAATGACAGGAAGGGAAGTAATTATCTTTTCTTTAAAAAAAAAAACGATTTCAGAATTTTTAAACGGTTCCAAACAATTATTATTATTATTATTATTTTTAATATTCAAGCTTCCCTGTCCTTAAATTCCACTTGCAGTTCTTTTTGCTTCCTCATTTCATATTCAATTAATTTCTGGATGGTGCACAACCCTGTCAGCTGCTTGATGAGACCGTGCAAGTTGAAAGGGATAGTTCAGCCAAGAATTGTCACAATTTATTCCCCCTCATGTCATTCCAAACCTGCATGACTTTCTTTCTTCTTCAGAATGTGAGGAATGTTGGGAACCAAACAACACCGGAGCCCACTGTCTTCCATTGTATAAACCAAAACCAAAAACCAAAACCACCCACATATTTTATTCCCAAAATATCTTCATTTTATGTTTCACAGAAGAGAGACAAGTCATCCATTTTGAAATTAAATGAAGGTGAGCAAATGATGACCGAATTTTCATTTTTGTCTGAACTATCCCTTTCAAGACATTTGAAGGTAACTCTATAGACCCCTACAGTACTGAGATTATACCACCAAAGTAACAATAGACAGAAGTATACTGTCTAAGCATTTTCTTCTGTGTATTATTATGAGTTATGTTTCATGCCTAAGAAAGGCAAAAGAGTGTCTCTCAACAGTTCTAAGAAAGATGTAACCCTGATACTTTCTCTGACATTCTAAGACGGTGCTGATGTTTAACTCCAAACCTTTGTGTTTACTTTACAGAGCTCCTCAGTTTCTATCTCATTGACACACACATCAACACAGCCTTTGCCACAAAATTCCAAACCACATTAATATTTGAGTCTGTAAATTATGTAGATTGTTTTGAAAGACTGGGAACATTTCTCACATCAGTACTGGTTGAGCCGCTAAACTTGGGCATGTTTTGATGTGAACGTGGTTGGGAACGCTTCCATTAGCCACGTTCACGTTATTGATCCGCACCTTTTTAGAAGGGAGCACAGGAACAGAGGCTTTTCAGAGCCGAATGAACTGCTGTTTGTACTGAGGAAAGGTTTTTGTTCCCGAGCTACACAGCGCCGCACCCCCACAGTCAGAAATTCAGATGAAGAAACTGAACAAAGTCTTAGTTTACTAACCTAACACCTTTAGTTTGCATCAACTTGATAAAAATAGCTTTAAATAAAGCAACTTTTGTGTGAAAACTGTGTCTAGGGTTTATCTCACAGGCTCTTGGCAAGATATTTTCTTCAACAAAGCTTCATTTTCTCTAACATATTTATCTTATGTTATGTGTGAGTCGTGCACCCAGCGTTTATTTGCGCTATTGTGAGAGAACTCATACTGTCAAGATCTCACTATGACATTTATTTGCTCATCTCTGCTTCAAGAATAAATGCTGCAGTCATAAGTTTCCAGAGTTTATTTTGCAAAGGATGATCAATGTGCTTTAATGGGGTACAATAAGCTAAAAGACCTACTTATAGGAGTAGTTCACCCAAAAATGAAAATTTTCCGAAAATGTGCTCACCCTCAGGCCATTCAAGACGAGTTTGTTTCTTCATAGGAACAGATTTGGAGCAGTTCAGCATGACAACATTTGATCACCAATGGATCCTCTGCAGTGAATGGGAGCCATCAGAATGATAGTCCTAACAGCTGATAAAAACATTACAGTAATCCAGTTCATCAATTAACGTCGTATGAAGCGAAAAGCTGCAAGTTTGTAACAAGCTTCTGGCTAAAATGCATGTCCTTTATTGCTTTCTCCAGGGAACACTTTTAAGGAACAAAGTGTATTGTTTGTATTTCATGTCTTTTAGTTTTTCATAACAAATTGTCATCAAAACTTCGCAAAACTGCAATATTTTAGATCAAATTACGTGACAATCAGTCGTTTGCCATTGCATTCCATGACCTCATCAAACTGAAAAATGTTGCTGTGCTGCTGCTAGCCTATATGAAGTGTTTCGGGAGAAAATAAAATCAAAAGTGCCTTTTACACCAGGGGGCCTTTAGCCCTTTGCACCCTACCCTCGATCAAAGCACTTAACCCCAGGTTACTCCACAGGGACAAAGTGTGTGCTGTATGTCACTTAGCAATTTCCACTGACCATGGTTGTGTGGAAATAAAAGCTAATTTCTATATATCGCTATGTGAATGCTGTCTTCTGTACACAACACTCCACGGAAGGCAGTGTACACATGAGATAAAGATATCACAGCTATGAATCACTAAACAGTTTTCTTCTCATATTTGTTTTATGGCATCACCTACAAGAGGGTCAGTACAATGTGGTCAGTTTGATCCTGAACAGCAATTAGGTAGATTATTTTTGAGCTGCACAGAGAAACGGTATAATTCATGCAATTTGCTTTGGCTATATTTAGAGAGTAATTGCTAGTGAAGGTACTCTCATCAAGAGCCACAAGTGGTTATTTCTACCGAGCCGCCCTCAGGTTTCTCTCTTTTATTTTTTTAATAAATAAGTTCAGATCAAACACAGCAACTTTAGGTGCATGTCAGAAAATAGTTGGCTGTGTTCGGCATGGCAGAAGCGTTTGAGGATAGTATTGCTTACACTGTGGCGAAAGGTATAGGCCTAGGCTAGAATCTAGATGATGTTGTTTGTCTCTAATTGGCTTTCAATCACTGGACCATTGTGGTATGCTCCCTACTGATGTGGTTCCAACTCTGCCTGTTTCACTTATGACTATGAATAAATGAGCAAAAAGCGAAAATTATGACATGTAATCTTCTGGCATTTTGGCAGTGCCATTTATATTTGCATTTGCACTTCTGTGTTTTGAAAATGGGATTTCTTTCAGGGAGAAAATAGCATTTCTTTCTGATGCAAAATTGTCTGGAAGTCACACTGAGAAATCCAATGAATGAGAATCAAGAGCTGAGAATTGTATCTTCATCATATTTTCTGTCTCGAGTCATTTTGCGTTAACTGGCGTGTTCTGTCGAACATCCCCCAGCTGAATTCGCATCACGCACGTGGCGTTCGATCGAGCGCGCGCGCATGTACAGTTCAGCGCGAGAAGAGAATATCACAGCGCTCACCGCAATACTTCTGAGAAAATGATTTGTTTAGTTTCAAATGAGACACGCGCAATTTGCATGATACTATTTCAAGCTTCATTGAAACTGAACCTTCGGTGCACTTTCGGTGTCTGATAGGAAAATAGTGTATGGGGTCTTGTCATTTTTCATCAAGTCTTGAGATTTTTTGATCTTTTATGAGAACGCACTGTCAGGAACAGTTTACATGACAAGAAGGTTTGAAAACACATCAATCATTCCAATGATAAACATGGCTCATGTCATCTCCTCTTCCTGTCTGCTCTCTCCATTTATCCCACTTGTGAACGTGTCCTTATTATGTCACATTCAATTAGTGAAACGCCTTTGGAAAATGGAGACCTCTTGATTGGTGACAGAGAAGAAGAGCCTTGGCGAACGGCGGGAATGTGGGGTATGGGTTCTGACGCTGACACACAGTGCTTTCATGTCTTTGAACATATATATATATATATATATATATATATATATATATATATATATATATATATATATATATATATATATATACACTTTTTTCACAAAGCCAGTTCATAAAATGTGTAAAATAAACCCCTAAAATTTTATTAACTCAAGCCAGCCCAATGTAAACACTCTTGAATTATAGTGAGGGAAAATATATTTTTATTTCAAATCAGCCAGGAGTGTAAAAAGACAGAGGAGCCCTCTGAAAATACGCATCAGTGACAATATGAAATTGAGTCTGACACCTCTAAAATTACCCGAGCCTTTTCAGTCTGACAGCTGTAGCAGACTGGCACTTTAAAATGAACAGCTCCTGTTTTCAAAACCCAACAGAGGCTATATCAGCACGGCCACGGATAGTTTCGCAGAGGGCCGGTTCTAATCGTAAAGGTTCAGTGTTTTTGGCAGGAGAAGGCAGGTTCCAGATAAGGAGAGGATTTATGCACAGACAAGATTAGAAATCCGCGCGGCTCTGTCATGGCGCATGCAATGCAGTGATACTGAAACTAATCTCGCGGCAAACATATTGGAGATCCTGTAACACAAACCTTGATGGGAAGGAATGGGCTAATCTATCTGCATTCGCGCCATCGGACTCCACAAAGGACGATGTTTGCCGCGGATGCAGGCTGAGACTCTGCGCAGATGTGGCCTGTGAATTAACCTTTTTTAAAAGAGAGATGATGCTCAGTTCGGTTCTATAGAGATACGAGTGCAGATCAATATCTCCCGAGCAGCCAATAGCAGCTCTCATGCTATTCAAAAAAGGGCAGGTGACACTGGAAAATGCCATTGCTTCAGTTCTAGATTCAATGGAGATGTTTCAGGCATCGCAATGTTTCTACTGAAATAATTGAAGAGAAAAAAATGTAAACAAGAAATGCAGTTATTGACTTGTTTAAGAACGCAGATAATTTGGTCTTGGAAGAAATGTGTGCGTTCATATTGAAATATTCAATGTCATCCTGGAGATGGGATAGGTCAGCCAAAAATGAGAACTCATCATTTACTCACCCTTTGTTCCAAACCTGTATCAGTTTCTTTCTTCTGTTGAACACAAAAGAAGATATCTTGAAGAAAGTTGGAAACATTCAACAGTTGCTGGTAGCCATTGAATAACACAGTGTATGTCAGGCCAAGAACCACCTGACGTTCAGCGCAATATATGACTAGTTAGCACTAGCATTCTGACCGCTTCACATTGATTACCACTCTGAAAAATGAAAAATATAAAAAATAGCAAACATTATTTTTAGTAAAAAAAGTAAAAGTAAAATGCATTTAGAACGATGCTTATATCACGGTCTAATTTTTTGCTTTGATTTTTTTGTTGTTCTGGATAAAGCGGTGTGTTTAATAACTCTGCTCCGCTCATTACCAGTCTGAATTATATCACTTTGCACTAAAATATTTAACAACATGGGTTTAAGGGCTCATTAACAAATTGGTCAATTCAGCATCCGATAAAGAGGTCCATCTGTTTTACTGAAGGCCCCATGTGGGTCGCTCTGAGATTCTGAGACAGCAGCAGAAAATGATGTTTTTGAAATCTAAATATTATTGGATAAAGAGACATTTTCATTAGCCGATGCCACGTAAACCTCTGAATCCAATAAAACTTCAGTTGGGATAAATATTGAGGGATGTTCACCACTGAAAGGTGCACCTAATCTTCAAAATGACACTGTAAAAATGGAAGCTGATTCTCTGCTGTTCAGCCTCCATCTGGAAACCCATCTGTACCTCCTGTTTTATGGATCTGATTCCCACTGTATCCCATACTCACATGAAGGTTAATGACTGGACAAACTGTAGCATGCTAAGGTCATGCATTAACCACAGACAGGGTCAGGAAGGGTAACCAGAGCTGTTAGCATAAGGGTAAATATTGAATATGAAATGGGATAAGCTTAGGGATAGATCTATTGACAATGCTTAATGCGACCGTGCACGCTAAAGACAATCCTCTGGGATTATTTATTTATTTGTCATATCTTTATTCTAGGGCAAAGCTATTCTGTGACATGAAGCAATTAACACTGTAATAAGATAACGTCTTTGTGAGGGAATGCTTGATTCAAAGCAATTTAGAATTGCTGTGAATTTGCTGTGGTCGTAGTTAAAGATCACTCATCATGTAATACATTTGACAAAGATACTGTCAAAAAGATACAGTGTCAATGAGGCTCTACTTCACATAAAATAAGAGGCACTATGATAAGGAAAGATTGATTACCCCATGCTTTAGGAACTTTTGATATTGTGTGGAGTCCTGGTTTGGAAAAGAATCATTAATTGCACCTGCTGTTGCATTACCTACATCTGTTCCTTATTACAGAAGCAAGACACATGCTTCCACATGATGTGCCAGCTTGAAACATTAGCTCATAAGCGTTCCGGTTTCTTTGATGCTATCAACGATCGACCCATAATTGCACAATTATCGGACAAGTCGGCTGTTTAGATTTTGCTGAGAAGTCTTGAAAATCAAATTCACTTTCATCATTTCGGAATAATTTCCATCAGCATGTAATTCTTTGGGATTCAAATACATTCAACCAAATCTTTTTATTTATTGGACTGAACGAATCTGTGTGAAACCTGAGTTTTTTTTTTTTTTAATATCTGTTTTATTTTTGTTAATTAAAAACAACAAGACACACAGGGAGGCATGTTTGAATCAATAGAGAAGAATAAATTTTTTTTGTGTGGAAAGAGTTTAACATAAATTAAACTGCAAATTAGCCATTGGCTAGAAGCCTATATGTAGAGCATCGGCTGCATGAAACTGTAGCAATGTTATACTGCATTGTCCCTGTTAAATAAACTGATAAATAAATAAATAAAATCTGTTTAATCACAAGAGAGCAGAAGTCATGTGTGGCAGAAATATATATATATATATATTTTTTATTATTTCTCTTTAAAGTTCCCACTCTTCTAAGTCTTCATCAACAGTTACTGAATTTTTACATGTGCTTGAAATCATTAGAGATAATTGGCTCACCGTTAAGTTAATGCACTATAATCATTCTGTAGCACTAACTGTAGCAAAAGCTCAGTTTATATTGTACTTTATTATGTAATCAGGTTCCAAAAATTAAGTTAAATTTAAGTTAAATGACATTAAAAATACTTTATGGATTACATGATTACATATTATTTACATAATGACAATAAATGATCCAGAAATTCTGAACAATTGATTCTTCCAAATTCCTCTTTTTCATGTTACATTTTCATTTCTAAACAGCCTTCTGCTTATGTACATTCATAAAGGCTTATCTATCTATCTATCTATCTATCTATCTATCTATCTATCTATCTCTATCTATCTATCTATCTATCTATCTATCTAGCGAAACTTTATGAGGATGCAATTATTGTCAAATTAATTTAGGATTGATGTTGAGAGAGACAGCTTGTAAACTGAGGTCAACCATTACAGCATAAAGCCAAACAGTGTGATCATGACCCAGATGTGAAATGCAGGGGTTTTATTTTACCCTGAAGGGTTTATTTAGCAATAATGACCAACGGAGTGTAGAATTAACCCACTTATTGCATGACTAATAAATCAATCAATATGAACTTCTATTAAAAGACAGACCGTGGCATGATATAGTGACTAACCAATCAGAATGACGTATTGCAGAGAGCCTCATAACTGTGGGGTATTAATAAGCCAGTTTTTTTAGTTGATTTACTCGCTGTTCATTAGTATCAAAGCTTGTTTACCCATGAGCATGTTCATCAGCATGTTTTCTGCGATGGTGGCTTTTGCATAAGGGATCTGTGGCTCTGTATCCGGCTGTGTTTAGAACGAATGCACATGTGCAGAAGGCACAGGGAAGATTATTCATCAGGGGTTTTGAACAACAGTACACATGGACAGCGAGGAGGCATTTATCTCCCCGGAACAACACAAACACAGAGCTGCTGCCCTGGAGACTTCAGCTGCATGCTCAAATCACCATCCCTCTTCATATTCCACTGTGTCTAATTAGCCAATTCAGTCCAGACCACATTTATAGACCCGGTGGAACATACAGGCACACACACTTATACACACATGCACACAAAGAATCTGTCCTGGAATTCACATGTAAATTAGATTGTAGTTCAGAGAGCCTTGTTCCTACGGTGTGGGCGTCTGCCTGTAGACACTTTGAAGACGACGTAGTCGAAAGGACCTGGGCATATATTCGATTAAAAACATCAGACTCCGGATTTGTGCGTTAATAAATGCAATAATGATATTCCAAACTCGAGCGATTCGAGACACAGCCAGCTAGTGATGCAGATTGGGCCAGTATGTTCTCTTGAGGAGAATCACACTGATGTCTTCTGACAAGCTTCATTCCACAGGAGAGAGGGGTCTGTCACCAGGACAGCATCGCCCAAATGCTTGCCTGAGGCCATCTTCCCCACTGACTCACATTCTACAAACAAGACACTAAAAAAACATCTTAGAAAAGGTAGGAAAAACAGCATGAAAAAGTCCAAAGTAAGATTTTTTTTTCTTCTAAGGAATTCTTTCTATTGAAATCATTATTTTGTTCTCTATAAAGGCATCTATGACTTCATTTTAAATCAATTTGTTTCAAATAAGAGGCTGTGTAAGTATATCCAGAATTAAAAACCCTTTGCCGAAACTTTTACAAAAGCCAAAACTCAACAGATGTGATTTTAAAGCAATTTCCAGCATAATTCCAAATAAATGATTCTTAAATGACACCATGCTGAGTCCGCCTCGCGTGTAGGTAAATTTGGAAATGATTCTAATTGGTTTAAATGTGCACATTAAAATAAACTTTATTTAATGTGCAGAAACAAACTTAAAGTGTGGATTCACCTTATAACTGCAAATTAGATTGATATGAGTAACTTTAAGTTTGGAATTAGCATATGTTCCTGATTTGTCTGCGGCATGTCTGTTATACCTTGAACGCTGTTTGGACTAGAAACTTGTTTTAAAGCATTGTGACAACATTGCAAAAAAATTGAACTATGGGAAATCTTGTCTGTATTGTAACATGGAGATTTTTGCTTTTCCGCCAGATCTCAAATTTTAATGAGAATGTCACTGTAACAAAGTCAATGATCAGAAGGAAGGGGGAACCGGCGAACATTCAAATCAAACTTTAATAACCAAATAAACACAAAACAGCATGATAGCCCCTTGCGGATGACTGCCGCGCACAAATAAAACCAAAACACAAAATAAAACCCAGGCCTGGTCCTCTCTCGTCCTTTACTGTCCTAACTCCTCTTTTTATCCTTCCGGAGCTCCTCCGTGGGACTCGAGACCGGTGAGTGGTGTAGGTGGCGCTCATTTCAATTACTCCAACTGGCCTCGACCCGTTCCCGACCCATTCCCACGGCTCTCGGACCCGCCCCACTCGTCACAGTCATCAACGAGAATGAAACTTTAAAGTCAAAAACTTAGACAATATAAAAATGTACAGTTTACTGCATGTAAAAAAGAGTAAAAATAAAAAAGTAATCGTTTAAGCATAATTTTTTTTATAACTAATTAAATATAAATTACTGTCCTGGTTTGAATGCAAACATAATTATTATTATTTTTTTTAAGTACGCTCACTAAATTTAGTAAGATTATTATATATTTTTTTATAGATCATGTAAATTTAAAAGATCTTGTTTCGTTGCTGGTTTTTAATTATTTTAAAATAACTGCTGTATTTTTGTGTTTGCTTGGTTTTTATTTTATAACATATTCCAACATTTTTTTTTACCATAAATGCTGACATGGCAGTATAAATAAAAAACTACTCCTACTGACTTTAAATTTATGCAATTATTTATACAATCTACTGGCTTGAACATAGAAAAAAATTAGCATTTTTCAGCCATGTATCTTGACAAATTTGTTTCATATTAGTCCAGCATAAGTCATAGTCTCTTTAAAGGGTGCAGGCAATGATAAATCCCTGCACGCTCACACTCATCTGCCTCCATACACTGAGATGTATGTCACTATATGAACTACTTTCTGTTCAATGTGACTTTAATGTGGCATTATAAAATATGAGTAAATAGGCCCTTATTTTACAAGAGCAACTTACAGCCGATAAGGCAATGAGTTCACAGGTGACTTGCAGTGCTGGTGCTTGAAAGGAAACTGTAGGTGTGATTCATAGCCCGTGGCACCATGCCATCAAGACAAGCAGAGATCTGATCAGCCTCTGCTGGGGCACCTCATGATCATTTCTGATGATGAAAGTCTAAACACCCCAGGTTGAATCCTCTAATGATGTTCCAGAAAACTGCACTGAGCTTATTCATCTGCAGAGGTGAATGTTTTTATGTTATTTTTTTATGCTTAATGTATTATGCATTTTGTACTCTAGGGTCATACATTCAACTTGACTTTTCTAAATTATTATTCTTTTAAATTTTTGTGGCTATCCTTATGAAGACTTATAATTTCATTATAAAATATAGATTCATACTCATCTTTGAAAATTGTTGATTAGCAAAAGCTATTCATAAATAAAATGGCATAAAAGTTTACTGAGAACTTTCTGGGAACATCTTAATGGAAGTTTAAATCCAGATCTACCGATCCTTACAGCAAATGCTTGCAATTTTTTTTCACTCATCAAATAAAGTTTACTTTTAAATAAATTAATAGAAAGCTTAAAATATGTTTAAAATCATATATGCTCAGATGAGATGAAAATCCAGTCATACATAGGATCCAGGATACATGAGGGCCACCATTTTTAGGTCACCCTGATGAATATTCATCTAGCTTCTCAAAACAGAGAAATAATAGTAATAACGACTGTTTCCATACAGGTTTCCCAAATGTTCTTCCCATCTGCCATTGACTGTAAAACATCCAGCCCCAAAGTCATAACATTATTTGAGTCAATGCTGCTGCATTGCTTCCAAGGGAATCAGCATACTAATATTTTCCTTATAAATGTCTCTGCATATTATGCTGTGATAGGAGCATAGAAAATATTGCTTACTTCACCTTTAACCATATTTTGCCCACAAGGTTTCTCATAAACACTTCAGACAGCGTGGAGAATAATCCCCATTAGTGCTTGGCTTTCTTCTACGAGAAACATCCTCAAGCAAGTGTATAAAATCTATTCCAATGGTGCCGTTACAAACACCTCCATTCCATTTCTTACAGAAGTACCTGTTTAAAAGCCCTCTATCTCTTTCAGAAACTGTTAGTGATTTGCTGATGACGAATGATGCTGAATTTGAGGCCATTAGTTAATTAGCAGATCATAACATCCCTGAGGACAAAAGAAGCCCCAGAGTGGCTTCCTCTATCAGAACCGTGTGTCATTAGATGAGAGAGAGACACTAATTAGGGGCTGAAAGAGTCTAGATATTATATAAAGCCTCCCTGAGCTTGATGCTATACACACACGCACATTTAAATGTAATACAGGCCTGTTTTCTCCCCGCATAGAGAATGCCTAAATCTAATTTTGGGGTTTCAAAATCAATAACCTTTTGCTAAAAGCCCAGCTTGTTAGTGCAAGAGGTGCATCTGGGAAATGGAAGCCGTATGAAACAAAATTCTGAGGTGAGACTGAGATGTAACGCTTGTGTTGTTAGAACAGTTGATTTTAAATAGGCCATGTTATATGCGAAGGTGCAAATGAATAAAAACTGTCATTAGAGTCTCGCATTCACTAAGGCTACACCTCATGAACAGAATAGAGTAAATAGACAACATTTTTAATAATTTAGCTTAAAAGCAATATGAAATGGTATTTGCACCTCATTTTGCTTTCATAATGTAATTATATATTTTTGGTAGAACAGGATGTTGTATGGTGGGGCTTGATTTAATTTTTATGTGGAAATTGATTGAATCGTGAAAAGTGGGGTGGTAAGAGGGAAAGACCGGAAAATAAGAGAGCTTAAATGAAAAGTTGACATTAATTTGTTTTAAACACAAACTTTCATTCGAAATAGCAAGCGGCAATATTTTGGACTTGAATGTGCATGGCTTCTGGTGTCATTTGGTTTCAGTTATTTTAGTTGTACTAAATGGTCTTTTATACTGTTTGATCTTATCACATTATTAAAAATTATCATTTATCATAAACACACTGGTTTGTAGCAATACATAGTTTTACAATTGACTACACTTTGCTATTCTAGTTCTTTACCTATATACTTTTACAAATTATTTTTCGATGCAAATTAACTGGTTTCCTAACCAGATGCGTAGAATAGTGTGTACACTCTTAAAAATAAAGGAGCTTAAAAGGTTCATCAGAGCGATGCCATAGAAGAACCTTTTATTTATTGTTGTTGCTTTTGGTTCCACAAAGAACCATTTAGTCAAAGGTTCTTTAAAGAACCATCTCTTTACCTTTTTATAATCTGAAGAACCTTCTTTTGTGAAACAGAAATGTTCTTCAGATGTTAAGGGTTCTTTATGGAATCATTTAGACGAAAAGGTTCTTCTGTATGGCATCGTGAAGCACCTTTATGTTTAAGAGTGTACTCGGCTGGTCATGTGATCTGAAAATGGTGACCATCTTAATGTGGAATTAAACAGTTTTATCTCGGCCACTGATGTGACTCGCAAACACTGTATTTGTTGACAATGCTATTCATTTCTTTAGTTGTAAAACCTTTCAAAAGTGGCCAAAAATACCCTGCGTACCTCTAAGCAAATCGATCAAAACATCATCAGCGACCTCCGGCGTGACACACCCGCCGACAGATCTGATTCCTTTTATCAGTGTCTCATTATGAAATGGAGAGGCGTTTAAATATTTATTTATTTTTCTCGGTTCCTGATGCACGTCTCTGACAGGAAAGCACTAACCACAAGCGTCCGGTCAGTGTGCTGTTGCTCTGCTTTGAATCAATCAATATGCCCGGGCTGAGTTTGGCCTGCAGGTAGCACATACAGATTGAATCATTTTCAGATGATCAGATATGCAGCACTGATGCGAGGAGACGGACGCTAAGGTGGACTCGACGCATGCGAGACTCTGCTCCACGTGGTAATGAGCCAGCGAGTCTCTGATGCCTGCCTGTTCTTTGCCCCGTCTGCCCGCTAACGAGACCCTGAATGCATCATCGCCTGACTGTCCGCCTCTGTCCCGCGGTGTCATAATGAAGCTTGAGAGGCCTCACACCTCACAGACACCACTGCTCCCTGCCGCCCGATGCCTTTTAATGGCTTGTTTGTTTGCCTTTGTTTTATTCCTCCTTTTCAAAAGGCGACGGCATGCAGTCCCAACGAAATGGCCTGAGGCTCTCCTTGATGTTTATGTTGCATGGGAAGTGAATGGGATTGGAGCAGACAGAGCCGTTTATTGCCGAAGGCGAGTGACTCCGTACTCGATATCTGAATGGGGTTATTAACATCCCCTGTTTGCACTTCTTGGATGGGATTTTTCAGCAATCATTTTCACTCGTGTGCAAGGCGCTGGAACTCGAGAGAGAGAAAGATGTGCGCTTGTAGGTTCAGAGGGTTTTATATAGATTGGTGGAAAAGTCTCTGAGCTGCTCCAGCGAGAGGTTTGAGGAATTCTAGTTTAAGTACAAGAGGTCAGCAGATTTGCAAACCTTAAGCAACGGACATAACACCTTCTGAATTATTCAAACCTTTCCGTATCGTCCTTGCTACAAAAAATGCAAAAGTCGAATAAAATCCTTTGAGACCAGCATCTTCCGGTGGCCCAGTAAATGTGTTCGTCTTGAAGTGGTTTTAAATCTGGAAATACCGTGGCCTTAAAAATAAAGGTTCTTTGTAACTTGATGTTAAATAATTTTTCTTTACGTTAGCCAGATAAATTTCAATTGGCTTTATTCTGGAGGTATTTTTATGTGATCTTATTAGCGCCTTAAAAGCAATGGTCAGAGGTTTTGTAGTATGAGTGTATGTAATTTATGGAGCAAAATAGTAAATTAATGTTAACCACAGACATTAATTTTTAAACCATTTCAAATTCTAATGGAACCCAGATGCTGAACTTCACCCCGTTAATTAAAGTCATATATTGGTTTCCAGGCTTTTTAAAACCCCAGTGGAGATTTCAGAAGTTCTTTGTATAGATCTTAAAATAAAATGTTCCCCAGTGTTGCATCAGGCTGTAAAACATTTTTTTTGTTTTTAATTGGAGTCTTTAAGTTTATTTGAAATATTTTTGCATGTACATCATCTTCAAAGACAGAGGGAGTCTTGGATGAGCATTTACATCCACTGGTTAAAGGTCAGCAACTCATCATATCATCAATTGCCATCATCATATAGAATTATATATATGTTGCCATATAAAGCATTGGCAGTTATCGATAATGCCGGTGAACCAGCAATTACAAGAGGACGTTTTGCATGTGTGTGTGTGTGTGTGTGTGTGTATATCCTATGTATGTTACATCCAAGGTCATAATCTTAAATAATGAATGCCGCATATGCTGGTGCCATAAAGAACAGATTAAAACATGCAAAAGTCATGCAATCACTTCTAGGCTGAGACATCTGCAATCTCTAGTTTTCCAGCCCAGTGGACACTACATTTCCTCTCTATTCGTAATAGACAAATCACTCAAAGCAGCCCAAATATGGTGAGAAATCTCATTTAAAACCCTTCAGCCTGGAATTTCAAAGCCAGATCAGCCAACCCTAAAGTGCTCCAGTGTCCTGATGACATATGAATGTAATCACATGACAAATCAGAAACACAAGGAAAGACACGAATATCTTACCCTCCGCCACCTCCAACCCCTGGGGAAAAGTTGCAAAGAGGAATCCATTTACCTGTTGTATTGTCTTTCTAAGATGTGTCCTAAAGTATTTCAGTCTTTTAGCAGAGGGGAAAAGTCTGGATGTACATTCAGTGTGCAACACTGCTACAAATCAAAAAATTCAACTTTACTGTCAGAAACAAATGTCCAAAGAATGATAAATGCTAACATATATCGTTCTTCTTTGTGATAAAATGTCATGTTTCAAAACCTAGTGAACTGCCTTGTTGTCTGTTTCCTACATAGCCAGCTACCTTCTAAGGCAAGATATACACCAAATGGTTAGCAATTATGTTTTTAAAGCCCAGAGTGGTTTCAACTGATGTTTGAGGTATGACAGACTTTCACGTTTTATTCTAAAACCACAAACCTTATTTTACAGTGGTATTATAAAAGCTTCCTTAAAACCAATCAAGGGAACCCAAGACTTGGAATTGCTAATTACAGTATCTTCTGGTTTTTATGACTACATTATGAAAAGCGTAATTGGATTACTTTATTATTTACATTTATCCAAAGCAGTCCTGAGCAATCACTGCATTTGAGGTGTCTATATTTCCTTCTAGAATTAGCTTGTTGCTAAGCTAACGATGCAATACATTGCATTATAAATAAGACTTGACTGTTTTTATTGTCACTTCTTGTTACTGAATGAAATGAATTGAAAGGCACCATCTTGGATGTTGTTTTGTAGAGCTTAGAATTTGTACAGAACAAAGCATCTTAACTGGCAGCATGGTGTTGCATGCCTTTAATGTCTTAAAATGCAGTCTTGATAGGGAATTTAGGTTTTGGAACAAAACTTGTATATCTTTCAGACACATTCACATTTTTTTTTTTCAGGTTGAGAGAGGAGAGATGATTTGTCATGCAGGAACAGTTCAGCTGTCCACAGAGATGAACAGTCATGTCAGTGAGGCTTGTCAAGCTGTCAAAGAAGAGCAATAGCTGCATCAAGCTATCTGAGCATTAATCTCAACACAAATCCAAATGGTAAAGATTTGGGGCTGGAGAGGTGCTCTAAGCCTCTTAGAAGAGTGCCCGTCATTTCAATTTCAGGTTAAGATGTTGGAGTCCTTGGTTATGCCAATCATGTGTTCGAAAACTTGAGATCAGACACTTATGACATTGCAATAAAGGCGCAGTAATCGAATTCTAGCACGCCAGAGTCACATTTTCTTCATCCGTCAGCCCTCGTCAGTGTACTGGCTTTATCTCTAGAGGAAGACATCACACAGAACTGTGAGTAAACCCGCACACATTTAAATTTATCAGATGACATGGTTTTCCTTCCATCAAATAATCTTCAAGAAGATAATAAAGAGATTAAACACTTCTACTTCTGGACCAGTTTCTCCGTAGAGCAGATCCGAAACGTTACGGATGGTGGAGCTCATTCATCGCGCAGTTATTTAGAAAGAGGGGGGAAATGGATTCTGCACTTTGACTATGACTAATACAACATTCAGTTAAATGTATAAGAAGCCAGCGAGCCGTAAAGAAGCAGTAGAGGCTTAACATTGAGCTGAATAACACACACTCATGCTCAAAGAGGTGGGAGGGTAAAAGACCATGATTAACGATTTGTTTCTGTACGATGTTGGTATGTTGATCATCACTTGGCTGCTGGAGCAGAGAACTACTGTAAAACCAGCAATATATATGCTCATGCAAATCAGATAGAGTTGTTGGCAGGGCCAGATGGAACCTGTGGCTGTGGAAAAAAAACAGGGTTTATTAAATATTTTGTCTAATTGGCCCCTTTGCAAAGCTCCACCCCTCCTTGGTTACTGTTCCTCAATTAGATAAGCTTATCCATACATGTATCCAAATCTTTTGTTACTTACTCAGAACTTATATACTAATTAAGTTATACATGTTTAGTCTTTCTGTGTTCAAAGATTTGAAAAATAACAAAAAATAAAAATTGAAGTAGTACGTTTTTTTTGATAATTTCTGTAAAAATATCTGTAAAAACATAACACAAGTATATTCTCGAAGATTGTCTGGAAAATGGCAGATGGCAACACATGTCATAGTTGGATTGACTGTTAATACTATGATGGGACTTAGCAAAGGGTCTATTTAAAATCTCTCAGCTGCCAAAAAGACCAATCCAAGATCATTGTGAAACTTGCTTTTGGTGACATTTCTGACAAACAACATTACATTGCTTTTGCATGTTTTGTCACACTTTCTAAGGCTACGTTCACAACGCAGGGCTTAATGCTCAATTCCGATTTTTTGAAAAAATTTGATTTTTTTGCAAGGCCGTTCACATTTCCAATTAAATGCTACCTTTTGTGATCTCCTGTGTGAACGTGAAATGACCCAGAAGTGACCTGCATGCGCAGAAGAGTACTCAGTTGTCAACGACGTCACTCGTTGTTTGTGGAAGTAGCTAACATTAAACATGGATGTCAACAACAGTGTAGTCAACAGCGGAGCTCTTTTTGCAATATTCAAGTTATTTTCCCAATGGAGCCAGGATCGTCTTTAACCACGCTCTGCCATTTCGCTGGAAATGTTTTCGTAAACCGCCCGGTTCCAAAAAGAGCCCTCGAGTTTGGCCTGAATAGACCTGTCACCCCAAATATTAATAAAATCTGGGACCTCGCTTCCCTTCCATTGACTGGTCTAAGCTGCATCATCCGCCATTATTGTTGTTTATCTTCTCATTCCCGCCTACTTCAACGCAGAATTATGATGTTTGTAGCGTATCAATTTCGTACGGGTCGGATACATGTGGCCTGGCCGTTCAGACGGAGGTCGCATTTCAAAAGATCAGATACATATCGGATTCAGGACCACATACCCAAGTGGCCTGGGTCATATTTGAAAAGATCGGATCTGTGTCGTTCAGACTGTCATGAAAAGATCAGATACAGGTCGCATAGGGGCAAAAAAATCGAAATTGGGTCATTTCACCCTGCAGTGTGAACATAGCCAAAGTGAAATGTTCAGGAAGTTGAATTGTGTTAATTTTTATTTACAACAGATGAATGTGAATATGGCAGCATAAAATGTATTTGTCCCCTAAAGGAAATTTGTCTTTGGCAAAGAACAGTGTCGTTCTGAACAGACAATAATAATAAATAAATCACATTAAATACAACAGTTAAAAACATACATTAAAATACAACAGTGTATAAGTATAAAATGTAAAATATGTACAGTGCAAAACACAGTAAAGCATTTTTATCGAGGCAGGAACAAATGAAAGCTTCAGTCTATTAGTTTTACACATTTGCCTTCTCAGTCTCTTTCCTGATGGCAGTGACTGATATTCACTAAAAAGAGGATATTTGGAATCAGTACTGGTACTTATTGCTCTACTCATCACTGCCTGTTCATGTAAAGCCTGAATGGACTCATATTGTTTTTTTTCCTATGATTATCATGATTGTTTTGTGGATACAAGCCAATTCAACAGACAAGATTCCAAACCAGACTGTGAGCAGGTAACATGGAATTCAATTTTTTATAAATAAATCATTAAATGTGACCCTGGACCACAAAACCTGTCTTAAATCACTGGGCTATATTTGTAGTAATAGCAAAAAATACATTGTATGGGTCCAAATTATTGATTATTCTTTTATGCCAAAAATCATTAGGATATTTAGTAAAGATCATATTCCATGAAGATGTTTTGTAAATTTCCAAATGTAAATATATTAAAACTTAATATGCATTGCTAAGAACTTCATTTGGACAAATTAAAAGGCGATTTTCAAAATATTTAGATTTATTACATTTTTTTGCACCCTCCACTTACAGATTTTCAAATAGTTGTATCTCAGCCAAATATTGTCCTATCCTAACAGACCACAAAATCAATGGAAAGCGTATTTATTAAACATTTTTACCCTTATGACTGATTTTGTGGTCCATAGTCACAAATAACAAAAACTTTTCTCTGAAAATGGTTGAATGCTATACAGCATTCTGTAGTTGTACTTTTTAAACATATTATATAGGTCAGCAAAAAAATATGAACGGCTGTTTATTCACCCTGAACTCCCACAACTTGGGTTTTCAATTTGAATCGCCATTTGATTTCCTTTCATGAAGGTAATGCTGATAGTTTGTAAAGACCTTTTTTAACATGTAAGCAGCAACAGATAATGTAGATGTTCTGGAAAAAACAACATCAGCTATGTTTCTCTTTGCTGGCATGTTTAAAGCTTATGATCCCCCTGAACTCGCAAACTCGGATATCTAAATTATTCACAATGAAAATGAATCACAATGAATCCTTTAGAACCTGAAGCCAGCATAACATTCAGTGTTGCCATGATGCCCTGTGGCATCATGAATTGTTAGTCACATGGCATTTACAGCTCAGCTGATTGGTTCAAAACAACCTGGCAGCTTAATTTAGCACCCATGATCTAAAATGAATTGAATTTCGAGCTCCCAGTTAAAAGTTCCTACTGGAAACTTGGAATTTCTGACTTCAGAGTACAAATGCAATGCATGTGACCATATCCCATTCAGCTTGATGATGTTGTGAATGATTACAGATAAGCAACATGCAAATAATAAGCAGATAGATTTAATTGAAGCATCTGAATACATGTAATGTATTGTGAGTGAGTGATCAATTTGAAAAAAGTCAGTTCGGTAACAGGACCTTGACGTTGTGAAAGAAAGCATCTGGATAATTTGCAAATAAAACCTCAAACTGAAATCCCCTCTGTAGACACACACCCACATACCTCTTCATAAAAGCCCTCAGGAGGCAGTCGGATGTGTCTGTTTGGGGGAGATAAAAACTCGTTCACCGGATCCCATGAGCTGGAAAGTTGGCGCAACACAATCTGGCAGTCACTCTACTCCTATAACAAGCACTGCCACTAACTGAGTACGAGAGAGAGAGAGATATGGAGAAGAGAGAGAACGGAAGAGGTGCTGGAAGAGAGAATGAGAGAATCATTCATTAATAGAATATTACACTTTACAGTTGGGTAGTTATGTACAGTTATCAAGCCCACGATTGATATAAACTTAGTCCCGCCAACATTTAAGTTTACATTTTGTAGACCTAATGAGGGAAAGTATAGTTTAGATGCCTTGACCTTTTTGCAGTTTATTTAAATTGTCCTGCAGTGTGACATTTTCTGAAGTAAATATCCCATGCAGTCTTCTGTTTATTGCGCATGTGGACCTTCTGGGAAATTCTGTCAAATCTTGTTCTATTGCTAGAAGAACTAAATTATAAATGTATGTTTTAATGGATGCTTTATATATCGGTACCTAATTGTTTTGTTATGAATCGGTATTGTTGAGATTGGATATTCAGTTGTGCTTGCTTATTTTCCATTATTTTTTCACTTAGATTTACATTTGCCATCATCTAACGGTCACATAATAATAATAATAATAATAAAACTTATATAATTGAATATAAACACTAATATAAATATAAAATAAATATGATAATTTTTTTACAAAATCCAGAAAAAACACATTTATAAAGGTTAGAAATTGATTTGCATTTCAGTGAGTGAAATAAGTATTTGATCTCTTACCAACCAGCAAGATTTCTGGCTCCCACAAATTTTTGGTTGATATTCTGTCTCTATCTGTTAAAATAATGTTACCCTAAAAAATTACAGGCCCTTCATTTCTTTGTAAGTGAGCAAATTATTATATAGTGAATAATATAGTACAGAGTAGAACAGTTTCAGGCATTTATCAGCTGTTGGTCATTACATGACAATAATTATCAGCTTATCGGTATTAGTCAGAATTTTTCTATTAGTGCATCCATGAAAAAAATATTGCATGGAAAAAGTAAGATATGTTCACTAATATGAAGTTATGTAAGTACATTTTTATTTTTTGGAATAAATTTTAAGAATATTGTTCAAAACAGATTCAGATGGAGTATGAAAAAATTCACATCGCAGGACACTGCTGTGAATTTCACAACTGCCTGATTGTGACTGATGACACTTCAAATGTAAGAACAGATTTTACCTCTTTTGGCAATTAATGGACTGTTTATGCAGACATATGCTGTACATCATCAGCCTGATAAAAGCATGACTTTTTCATATGGTCTGTATTAAGCTTTTTAGATAGAGGGTTAGACGGGTCTCCCCCAATCTTCCATTATCCTCTTAAACGTTGTAACATGTAAATGGATCTCTGTGTCTTCAGTGACAGTGATATTCTTTGTTGTGCAGCAAGATTGTTTGCAAGTAGAAAGATTGCGCTCCGAGAAACAATCAATATCTTTTAAGCAGCAGGAAGTAGGCAGAGGATGTGGAAGTCCCTTGTGTCTAATCCACGTGCAAAATACAAGCGCGTACTTAACCAGTCTAACCAGTCTTTACGCAATTAACAAATTGTGCGATTCATAAATGTTTTATGGCGTGAGCTTGTCTTTGAAGCATTCTGATGTCACTGGGATCTAAACAAACGTCAGTAATCAAATCAGCCATTTGTGAATTGTGCGGCTTTAATTATCGTGCTTTAAAAGAAACTTTGTGCTTTGAATATCAAGTCCTAATCACAGCAAATGATACGCATGCACGCTCTTTTGTTAAAACATAGCAGTATTTATGCCCCAGGCATGGGCAAAAATGTAAGCTTGATTCATTACCAATTATTATATTGTAAAAATAAGAGGAATATGTTTTTGCTGAGGCTAGTTTTGGCGGTCTTTTGAGATTTTATGTATGCACTGTGTTCTATTCAAACTGACATGAGAGCTAAAGCACGGGCAAAACTAATAAAAATAAATGCCTGGGCAAAACTAATAAAAAATTCAAACGGTGGAACTGCACGGCTCATAAATTTACTCATAAACTCCAGATACCGCGTCAGTTCATTTGTTTCTTTATTTGATTCATCTCTAGCACGGTCCATTTCATGGATTGCCGCACGTCTTCCTCTGAAAACCATGTTTCTTTCTGTCCACTGTGCACTGATGCAGTTTACACACAATGTGATTTAGCCAAATAGGATATGTTCCTCCATTAACAGCCTTTATTGGTTCTGCAACAGCATTTTTTTACCAACCAATCATATGCCAGACCCTAGCTCTAGCCTTACAACTCTTAAATCTGAGGAAAATTACACGTTTATAGTCAAGTCAAGTGATTTTGATGAAGATTCAACTACTGGGCAAATTCGTATTTGTCTTTTTTTACTTACTAACAACAACAGGGAGATATTATTTGCGATGATGCAAAAAAATAAAAAAGCCAATGAAACACAGAAAGTCTGTATTTTATCACTTATTGTATTGCTACAGAGAATGATGGGTAGTATAGTTTGTTTGCCAAAATCTTTTAGTTAATAAAGCAGTTAAATGAGTAGTGCTTCCTGGCTAGCTTTGTTGCTAACTGTACATAAAAATTAAATTGTACAATCAGAATTGACTTTTACAAATTTTGATTCTGACTGGACAACAGGACTGTTGACAGGGACAGCCAAGTGTGTTGTTCCAGGTTCATGTCATTTAAAATTCAGCACAATGTAAAGATCAAATATACATAAATAAGCCCCATGGAAATTGCGGGAAAGATTTTTTCTTGCAAGTGAACACTCAAATTGAAGAAACATTAATTTTAAGTGTAACCCTGTCTTTTAAAACAACTTTATCTTTTATTAAATTAATCTAATGCGGTCTTCTCAAAATTTGAACTTAACCCTTTAAGTGAAGTTCACCAATTGCTAATTGATTTAAGTGTTTCTAGTCAGTAATTTCCTTTGATTGGCTCTTATCTAAATTATAATCATCATCATCATTAATTATACTGTCATCATTTGACTGACTGAGTTAAACATGATTTAAACAAGTGCTCCTTGGTTTCTGCATAAGCTTATCAGAGTGGAGCAACATGGCTTTTATTAAAGTCTTCAAAGGAAGTCCTAACCAGTCTACCTGTAAATGCTCTCAAAACATCATAAACTAGCAATAGAGTGCAGATAAGATGTTTTTGCAGGCTAAAACTTGGAAATGCATTAGAATTTTGGGACTTCTGGTTCCATTGTCCCAAAGTCGATGGCTTCCAAATGGCTTTAAATGCCTGAAATAAGGTCTGTGGTTAACAAAAGTTCAAAATGGTTTTCACATTTTATTATATCACATAAAATACATTAATAATGCCCCCTTGTCACCTTTTCTGTAAAGCTTTTAAGCTTGTCTTGAAAAAGGCAGTTGTTAGCAAGTGCCTGAATGGGACTGAAATGGACTGAATGAATACTGGAAGAGTTGTCTGAAACTTAGTGACGGTGACATTTAGATTTTTACTTCTGGCAGCTGTATTTAGGCTTCAAAACACGTATTTGTGTTCATTTGTGAAGATTATCATGACAAACCAAATGTGTCAGAATCGTAAACTTTTGTTTTCACAGAGCTCACTTTTGGCAACAATCCAAAAGTCGATGGAAAAATCCTATTGGGTTTTTTTGTTGAGGAAACCAAGGTGATGCAAACTTCTAGGCTGGCTAACAAAAATATGTAATCACTGCAGCACTCTATTTGCAGATCCCTCTTTTGAATTAATTCAAGTCCAAGGGCTTTCTGGGTATTCCCCCAAGCTACATAGCTTAGTATCACAGACAATATTATGAAGTTCATTGCTAAGCTTTAGCTTAATTAATGATGTATCTTTCTGCATAATTAGCTGCAGTGAAAACATATGGATTCATTCAGATCAAAGAGACAGTGTGGT
This sequence comes from Carassius auratus, assembly GCF_003368295.1. Lineage (NCBI taxonomy): Eukaryota > Metazoa > Chordata > Actinopteri > Cypriniformes > Cyprinidae > Carassius > Carassius auratus. The sequence goes on from NC_039252.1 coordinate 15,557,658, forward strand.
ATTTCGTAACTGATCACTTAGAGATATTAACCTTACATTTGTGAATTTTTTTAAATCCAGAAATTCAAGGAAATGTGACATTTCAAGTAACATTTAATTAGGACAACTTGATGCGTTTTTATTAACTGTGACATTAGGGTTTACCGTGTGTCATTTAGCCTGGAGGGCCTGTTAGATTGTTTTTGGAGAGTTCAGAGTGATAATAGATGCTCGTGTGCATGCTCTAAGGCAGTCTGTTTCATTACCGAATATCATCTCACCTGCACAATAGGGAATTTTACCCTCCTGGTCTGCATTGTCAAGCACTGACAGACCCCCTGTGGATTTGAAAAGAGAGACGTTAGAACATCAAACGCTGAGTTGAGCTCTCAGAGATCCACTGTAGAGAATGCAGTGACTTCTTCAAATACGCTGTGGAGGTCTTTTAAAAGCTACATAAAAGAGCTGAGGTAAAAAAAAAAAAAAATTGAGGGCTGTTGGTATTTGATGCTGCCAAGAAGTGAAAAACCTGAGAATGATTCGAGTTCGAACTTCTAATCTGTTTGGAAGTGGCGAGCAGCACGAGGGCAGTGGACTTTAGCTCCTCTGCATGGTTCCTGATAGTTGTTTTGCAATTAGACTTCATTTTCCTTACTCTTTTAGTACCTGGAAGTGCTGATTGCACCTCGGACTACCTGTCAAGGCTGAGATTCTTGATCACTGGCCTTGAGTAAACCGTACACTTTTTAAAGATGATTTAATGACATGTCTTGTACCCACAGCGCTCACAATTGTACTATTAGTGCAGAGGCAGATGGGGGACTAATTTAAGTGTCACTCTGCGTTGAATCCACTTGAATATTAAGTCTTTGTGCTTCCTTCCACATGCTCGGAGGATATTCCATGGAGTTGTATGCATGACAAAAGCGCTGGAGTCTGAATGTGAATAACATGATACAAAGTCAGATAAAAATTAAAAATAAATTATTAAATTCAAGGCAACACTCTGGGTTCTTTCTATGAGGATATGAATGGGATGAGAAGACCGTGAGTGTCATTGAAAGAGATTTTCTATATTAGAGACTTTGTGTGAGTGGAACTGAGTGAATGAAAACAACAAACCACCAATCGCAACAAAAAAAAAATTCTTAAAATTTGAAGGTATCTAAACATGATGAATGATTACAAATAAATATATTTGTGATTTGCAAATGTGCATTTTAATTTATTTATTTTTAATCTCAAAGGTTAGCATACAGTATTTACACAGTAATTTCTACAGTATTTCTTCACATCCTTTCATCTGTTTCCAAACCATCCCTTGCGCAATCTGGTGGTTGTTTCGCGAATTATTTTAACACGCGAATGACGCCATGGCCATGCAGCGGCGGTACACGCAGCGGCATTACCCATTCTGGTTGTCCACCTCCAGTTTTTCTACAGTATGTTAAAGGGATTGTGAAATGCAGTTTCAGACTTTTTTTTATGCTTCTTAATCCTAATTTTCACTCTTTGTGAAAAACACTAAATTTTAAGGGGCGTTACCAATAATGGTAGCAAACACCCACTACTGTGATTGGCTGATATTATTGCATCATATCTGCACCATACTTTAACGCTTATGTCAAAAAATTTAAAACAACTTACTCATGTAGTTAAATAAATTGACTTTTTTTGTGGAGTGTGTTTTTAATTTCTTAAAAGTGTTGATGGATTTGCCATTATATCTGCATTACTTCACCTGTAATCGGGACTTAAATTTGCTGTCTTCATAAATCAATTCTACCTATAACTTAAAGTGTGCACAGTCTGATAATTATATTTTCTAGATTATATGTGAATACCCACTTCAAAACTGATCTTCTGATCTTATGGTAAACTCTGGATATACTATATTTCAGTCTGTTTTTGTGTGCACTAAATGTGTCATTTCTTTCATACCAGTCTCACAGCTTTATTACTTATAAAATCATATCTCCAGGTTGATGTGTCCAGGTGAAACATGAATAGACAATTTGCACAAGGTGCAACAATCTATTCATTCGACATCATTAAATTTGCTGTCATAAAAGGTGACTCACAGCTTCATCAAAGGATCTAAATGTAATGGTGACTGGTCCAAAATAGCCCACATTATTAGCTGTGTTTCACAGAGAAACATAATTTCCTGTAGCCTCTTCTTTGCTGCATATGCGAGCGTACCACCTCGTAGTCCAGAGCTTCTTTGGCCCACTGACAGATATAAAATGTCATGTTGCAAAAAGCAACAGAATGACAACAGTTATTATTTTTTTTCTCACATCCCATCAGAATAAAAACAAAGACGGCAACCCATTGCCGTCATTCCACCACAGTTCCCATGGACCTGTCAGCACCCAAGCTTTTCTGTGAACGCAGCACCAATCATCTTTTTCGACTCTGCCGATGAAATACTACTGTTGGCCATTCCAATGCTTTAAACATCCGCTGATATTTTATTTATCTCTAGCAGACAGGATCCAAATGGCGAGAGATTTGCCCATCCTGAGAGATATATTGAGGAAGACACCTGTCAACAGCCTCATCTCTCAGAATGAAATATTTCCGTGAAATTTTGATCATAAACCTTTAAAACTACTCTTTCAAATCAGATCTGAATTTGGCAGGTGTTTTATATGCAGTACGGCTGGTTCTCCAGAGGCGATTTAAGCCATAACCATGGGCACAAAAACTTGCATGAAAAAGATAAGTGGAAAACACAATGAAACAGGACAGAAAGTTTATTTATATCAGGTTTATTTAAGACACAAACACATTTTTAAGATGCTGTGTCAATTTAAAAACTGTGTTTTTCACTGCAATAATACGTCTTATATTAAAGGTACAATTTGTAAGATATTTGCAGTAAAATATCCGAAAACCACTAGGCTAGTGTATTTTGTCCAGCTGATTACTAACAATATCTCTAATTTTTTAAACTACTTGTAAATCATGAGAAAATTCCCATTCTAAACAGTGACAAGGGTCAAGATTAGTATTATGTGGCATACACGACAAATGCGGGGCATTGCGTCTCTAGACCCTCTGATCCATAGTCTGATCGCGTCTTTGCATTGACTTTGTATGTAACCTACAATACTCATGCAAATCGTTGAACTCTCGTTTGCTATGTATGCCCAATTATTGTATTAGAAGACAAAAAATCCCATCATTACACGCTCCTTCTTAGCGTCATCAAACCACATGATTGTTATTGTTTTGGTAGTGCGCCCTCTAGTGACAGGTCCTACAACCTGTACCTTTAATGAGAACTTTTTTCCTCATGATTGTGACTTATAATATATTTCGCAATGTGTTTTTATATTTCTTTATGAAGATTTTAATTCTCCTAATCACAATAATATATATATATATATATATATATATATATATATATATATATATATATATATATATATATATATATATATATGTAAAGGTATATATTGTAATTGGAAGTTTTACTCATTTGCGACTTGTATCATACGATTTCGAGTTTATATACAGTGTGACTATTTTTATATATATATATGTTTTGTCCTCAGAGTTAAAAACTAGCTTCTATACTACTGGATCCTTTACATATTTCTAATGAATTTTAAGAATAGCAGTTTTAGTAAAATAAGATCTGCTGTAAACTTTACCTGAAGATACTTTCCCATTTTGTTCTAAAAATACATCATCACTGGAATTAATAAACAGCAGACAGGACCGATCTCTTTTTGATATTATTTGTGGTTAATTTCATGCTTTAGAAATGTGATGTTATTTCCGGTAAGGGAGCATAGTGAGTGCTGATGCATTGTGGGATTTTTCAGGGAGCGAACATTCCAGTGCACAGAAGGGATTTCGTGATTGTGACAGCCCTAAAAAAGCAGACTCCCTGATCATCTAATGATGTTCCATACATTCTGAGTTGGATTTTCATGCTAAACATGGCCAAAGTAAAAAAAATAATAATTATTTGGACGTATGATGGATCATTTCTGTGCCAAATACACTCCTTCCAGGTTTGTATAAGTTTCAGAACATTTTTTTTTTCCATCAAGGCCCCACTTTTTCTGTGGTTTCTCTCTTCGGATGATCTGCCCGTAAGACCAGACTGAGACCTGAGTAAGTTATTCATAGATTTTTGAGGAATTCAGGACCCATAAAGATAGAATCTTGAGATTAAAATTTCTCTGACTGATGAACATTAGTCAGATATTGTTCCATGCGTACACTGTGGCAATTCAAATACATATTTATGAATATCGAACAGAACATAAATAAATGAAACACAGGAAATGAGATCAGTAAAGTACATGAGCCATTGGAGAATAAAATTATTTTCATAATCTGTTGAATTATTCAATATAATGTTAAGCCACATAGTTCTGAAATAGTTATACACAATCTCTATCTGTCACCCTGCTTGGAAAGGTCTATTTTCTGAAGGAACATGGCAGGTTTAGATGATAATACAGACCAGTTTTGGCCACAGTAAAAAAAAACTAAAGCAGTTAATAACTTCAGTCTCTTGAAACTTCAACTATCAACACTTTAAATGTTTCATGCATAATTTTTAGGCAGCTGTTCCACGTCATGTCTAAGTGATTCATTTCCAATGTCAGATGGCACTGAAAGAAAATGTATTGTCTTCTGCCAGGTGACCTAAACACGAGTCAAAGGTGTTTAATGATTTTTAGAAACACTTGCTGAATCCTCATATTTTACATTCAATATCTTGTTTCTTTTAGAAAGAAAACGATATGATGTATATATAAAAGCCCAGTTTGCCTGACTGCGATAAAACATTTCCTTCTGCATAACTGAAATTTTTTCACTTGACACAGAAGGCCTGCAAATTCAAGAGAAGTTCTGCAACTGAAATTAGTATGTTTGATTAGTTTCTATTCATAGTCACTTGGTTATTGAAAATAAGAGTGACTGATGTCTAAAAATACCAATGAAAAGCTGAGGTTGAAGTTCATGTGTTTGTGTCTTCTGTAGTGATGTTGAAAAAAATGTCATGTTAAATAATAAAACTGAGTGTGATTTTGAGTTTCTGCAGATTTTACTTTTTTACATTTTTTTTTTACATTTTTTTAAGGAATACATTTTAGGGTACATAATATGTCAGTATATTTTCTAAATGTAAATGTCTAGGAAATCTAATGAGTTTGAGATACAACTTCGTATAGATTACCGTTACTTTATAATTCATCTAAAAAAAAAAAAAAACTCACCTACAGTATAATATGGAATTATATTTGTACTGTATCTTTTAATGACAGTGCAAAAAAAGTGCCGTCCTTTGTGTGTTTTTTTCTTCTTGTTTTCCAGTAGAGATGCTTAATTTAAGCATAAACTCACTTCAATTTCTAAGTAAGACTTCATATAATGAGTTTGCATCTCAAGTAGCCATGTATCTTGATTTAAGGATGTTTAGATATTTGTAATGGAAAACAAGACAAAAATGCAATGGTTTTTAGTATTATTTTATTTTTTTTATTTTTTTGCAGTGCATACAAAATTTAAATGTCATGAGTTGAACATTTCTGCTCCGATTTAAAAACATTTTAAGCCCTTATTGGTGAAAATTTTAATGAACACTTTTTAATGCCCACAGAAACTCTGTTAGTGCAGAAACCATTTATTCATGCATTTGAAATTGGAAACAATATGGGGGAAGCGATTCAAAATAAGTTGTTTAAGACAACACTGACTAGAAACTACCCATTCCTGGTCTCAAACGATTCATTACACATTTTATCCGAAATGCAAACACTGTCTGTCTTTATAATCTTTCATTAAAATCTAATTCCTATTTTAATGGGGGGGTGAAATGCTATTTCATGCATACTGAGTTTTTTACACTGTTAAAGAGTTGGATTCCCATGCTAAACATGGACAAAGTTTCAAAAATTAAATTGTACGTTTGAAGGAGTATTTCTGTTCCAAAAATACTCCTTCAGGTTTGTCACAAGTTTCTGAAAGTTTTTTTCGAGTATGGGTCTGTGTGACGTTAGATGGAGCGGAATTTCCCTATATGGGTCCTAAGGGCACTTCTCCCGGAAGAGCGCGCGCTCCCATATAGCAGAGCATTGAGAGCACGACAGACATTCACTGATCAGAGCGTTGCGAAATGTCATAAAAGAAGTGCATTTTTGGTTGCCAGGGCAAGACAACCCTGCGTAGATTACCAAAAAAAAAAAAAAAAAACAGCATTAAGGGACCAGTGGATGGAGTTTATTTTTACAGAGCATCAACGGAGTTGTGCAAGTGTTTGTGTTTGTTCCCTGCATTTCGAAGATGCTTGTTTTACAAACAAGGCCCAGTTTGACGCCGGATTTGCACATCGTTTATTTCTTAAGGATAATGCAGTCCCAACGAAAAAGGGCGTTGAGTAAAACTGCTTCAAATATCTCTGTGTTGTTAACTTAGCTATTGGCGCGTAAACACATCAAGTAAACAACATGCGATGTTGTCATCAAACTGCACTTTCCACATGTACAGCTAAAAAAAAAAAAAAAAAAAAAAAGACGACAAAGAGGAACTTAGTCATTTTCCAAAACCGCTAAGCAAATATATACAGTTTCAGTACATACCACATCTGAATCTGACTGTTAGCCATGGTTTGTTTTGTATGATGTTTTTTTCCTCACGGTAATGTCACAGCTTCCAAACACTCTCAACGCAAAAGCCTACTCGCGCTGGTGATTCTTTAGCTCCGCCCACACGTCACGCCTCCAGCCGGTCGTGTTTTTCCGGGAAAAATCGGTACAGACTATCTTTCTCTTATGAAAATAATAAAACTAAAGACTTTTTGTAGTTATGAAGGATGCAGTACTACTCTATAGGTACTCAAGATTAACAGGATATTGAGTGAAAACGAGCATTTCACCCCCCCTTTAAAGAAACATTTTAGGTTGATCTCACCAGTTCCTTGTATTTTTCAAATCCTCACTTTAATTTTTACGATCCTGTCAGTTTCCTATTGATAAAATTACATCCCACCCTACAGTTTTTCTCATATTGTCTTGTTTCATTTTAAATATGTCAGATTATAAAAGTTATGTTGGGAACATTGTTTCATGATGTCTTTAACTGAATGGTTGGTGATGAACTGACTGAGTACTGTTGATGATAAATAGCGATAAAGCTATTATATCTAAATAAGAATAGACCATGAATGAGGAAGCCTTTGTTTCTCCAGCTTACTCGCTATAGTATGTTTTCATAATGTGATATTCAGAAATTCATGAGCTTGTACATTATGTTGCAAAAATGATGGCATATTCACTGAGGAATAAAGCCATAACAAACATAGTATGTCATGATGACATGGTTATTAAACTGAGATTTAGACACAGTCAGAGGTGAACATGTAGTCACATACAGTCTGTCACAACAGACGTCTGTTGCACCACAGTTTGATAGCAAGTAAATGAAGCAAGAAAAGAGATAAGTTTGTGTATGATACTGTAGGAACTCATTCATTCAAAGTAAAGTCAGATTCAGGGGACCTTTGGCACGAATAATGTCTGTAGTGTAAATTTAATTTTGGTTTATGTGGGCATGTATGTAAAATATACCTGACAAAATTGTTATTGCTTTAAAATTATCTTGTACTTTTTTCAAATGTGCATAAAATATCGTTTGGGGTAATGTTAGGAAATGTAAAGGACCAGCCTATATATTAAGCTATATAAGTTGTGCCTTGACTCAAATATGCAGCATGTTAATTTAATAAAACCACTTAAGAGAAGCAAATATCTTAATCTAGGCTGTTAATTGAGCTTTAGATGACCATCAGCCCAGTCCAGAGGTGTTTAATTAGCAGCAGTGTGCTAACAGGTTGGGTAGAAGTTCATGAAAAGACTGAGGAAGGCAGTTTAAAACAAGTGCAAGCATTGCTTCTATCATCATTCTTCATAGGATGGAGTCTGAGTTTTGGAAAAAGACTTAGAAATCCACAAAAAGACCTACATACACAGTGAACCAGTAAGATATATAGAAAGAAAAGTAGCACAACTATAATGAGTAGTCAGTAAAACTGTGAGAAGACGTGAGTTTTCAGTGTCGGTTTCTGCTTGTTTTACTGATATGTCCTGACAGGAGGTAGGTAGCACAACCTACATTCTGTCAGTCAGCCTCTTTGATTTCAAAAAGGAAACATGAATCCAGAATGTTTGAAGAAATACCTTTGGGCAATGTATTGTATTTATATACAATCAATAGCTAACACATGTTCTGTCACATCGTCCTATAAGAGAATTTGCAGCTGTCATAAAATCTGAAATAAGGAAAAATCCTTTTTCTTTGGCCAGTGCTTTATTGAACCCTGACAAGCAATTGAAATTGTCAAGAAGAGCTTACAAGACTTGCCAATTTTAATTGTTGGCAAAAAGTTTTCAAAAAGCTATCTCTATGCATGGTTGGGTTACTTTTAACTAGACTAGTTTTTATTTGGTAAGTGGTTTCTTATTTTTAACAAACCAGCAAGTACAAAAAAGTATAGCAGGACAGATTAGTTGCTTTATCTACAGATGTTTGGTTAGCTTATTTTTAGCCCAACTAGCCCAACTTTTTCAGCCCTTTTGTTTTGCAGCTTTTAAGTTTCATTGAAACTGAGTGAAAATGTGAATGTGCTTTGTTATCTATCCATTTGGGGTACTAGTTATGCTATTTTTAAACCAACTATTTTTTGTACTTTTCCTTTTTACAACTCAGCAAGTTTGAATGCGCCAGTCTCACGAGGACAATTTAAATAGCAACGGTCTTCAGAGGTTAGACACTGCAAACAAAGATGTTTATCTGATTGGGTTATTACAGTATATAGTCTGTTTGCAACCCAACTACAGTTATTTATTTATTTATTTCAGTTAGTATGATTTACCATCGCATCCCGTAACATTATTGCGATGGTAAGACACTGAAACCCCCAAAACAAAAACATTTACCTCAAGAATTTGCTTCAGTTTGGCACGGCGTTGTAACGACGGTGTTCACAAACCATCCAGCTCTCTTTCCTAAACTGAAAATGGTGATCATTTAATTCGTTAAATCATATTGTATGTCTATTACTTGTGTCAGAGACACTCTATGAGGAGCTGGGAGGAGGAGACGGGGGAAGGAGGAGCAAAGCAGTTCAGTGCTCTCCTCTCCACGCCTGCCTCATCCTCCGCTGAGTGAAGGAGAGAGTGAGAGAGTATGGAGCCAGCCAACTGTGAGTGAGCCGGACACTGATGCGCTCTGAACGGCAGAGTGAGAGAACGCACACCGTCTTCGAGACACAGCGCATGCACAGCTCATATAGACTACATTTAAGCACTAATACTAGTACAAGCAAGAAGAAAGAGCACAGAAAAGAAACAGGACAGGACCTCCAGAAAGAAAAGAAAGACCGTTTGGAAGAACGCGCTCCTAACTTTGAAGGACCGCAGTGAGCGCGCTTCACTGCCTCGGTAACCACCAAGAGATCCTCACCGACTCCAGCGATGCGCCCCGCGGTGCTGCTGCTGCTGCTGCTGCTGATGATCCCCGGGCTGCTCGGGTTCGGTATGTCAACGGAGTTTTTACAAATACTCTACCCATCATATTCACCTGTCAGTTACTTTAAAACGTTTAGACGTTTAGACGCAGAGTGCCTGACCACATGATGGGATGTTGTTTACTGAAAAACAAATAAACTAATAATAATTATATATATATATATATATATATATATATATATATATATATATATATATATATATATATATATATATATATATATATATATATATATGCTACTAAATGATTTGTAGTGTTACCTGTCTTGTGTATTTCGCATGCTAAGGTATTAGTTTGTGGTGGTTCGCCTGTTTTATTTTAGGTTTATATTGCAATGTTTGCGGCATCAGCTGTGTCACGGACATGGCAACCACATGATACTGTTCTAATCAGTGCAGACATTACTTTGCAACTTTTCTTTGGGTTTCATGTGTAGTGCTCATTGTAACTTGATTTAGGAATGTATATTTAATCAGACGTAAACAAGCAGCATGCGAAGGTTTGGGGGTTCGGACCTCCCTGATTAAAACTATAACCCTTCAAAATAAAGTCAACAAAAACGTTTCCTGCTTATACATATATTAAGGTCCATATGATTTTAATTTTCACGTTAACCAGAAAACTTACGATTGAAAACAGAAACTGTCTGAGCAGCAAACCATAAAAAAATAAAATAATTTAAGCGTAAATTATTGCATTGAAATTTGCCCTGCTAAAATCAATAAATTTGCACCCCATCACTAAAAAGCCAATTTGCTCACCACTATTCAGTTTTGAAATATTTCCTGCCTAAAAATCTAACAGAAGGTGAGATGTGTGAAGTATGTGTGAATTTTTGAAGGGTTTTGTTTAGGTTAGAATCCATTCTTAACCATTTCCATCTTTGGTGATCTAAGATTTTTTTGGGTAGATATAACGGCAGAGATCACAGTCTGACACTCCCTTCAGCCCTCATTTGAGATTCTGTGTTGTTTGATTGTGTGAGCTTGAAATAACCCGCAGACGAACCCCTGAACACTCACATTTAAGGTCCAGCATGGGCCAAACTCCTCATTTGAATCTGAAACTGGCAATAAAGCCTCCGGTATAGCTCCCGCATGCACACTTGAGTGAATGAACATCAAATCTCAAGAGGCTTTCTGGTTTATTACTGCTTTTTATGAGACTGTTTGCCGAGATGTTAAGCCTCACAGGGCTGTTTCTTTTTCTTTTCTTTTTTTGTACCTCCCTCGTGTGAGTCTTGAGAGGCAGTGCTTTGCCATCAGTCTGAAAATCATTCTTTATGACCTGAGAGGAAACACTGACAGGAGTTTTGCTGCAGAGTTGTGTTTACGCCATATGCACATGGCGTTGCACTTCATCAGCTCAGAACTTCGAGTTTACACAGTGATGATATGCTGCAACCCTCCTTCTGCTCCCATCAAGTTCGTGTTACCTGACAGCATCTCAGCAAGCCGAGATACGTTTCATGGACAGTTTCGAAACTATGCATAAAATTAACGATCACCTTCTTCCAGCCATCCATGCGACAGATTAATCCCAGTAACGGTTATTTATACTCGCCGTCAGAGAAGCTATTCCTCTGGTGAGCCGAGATGCTATCAGATGAGACTTGTGTTTGTACCAGTCCCTGGGGATGCTTTGTTAACCATGGCCAACTCTTGTGTTACAAATGAACGCCGGGTTTATTTAGCATCTCTTGCCAGTTGAATCACGGTGCTGTGTCCAGGGAAACACAAGGAGAGGAAAAGTCGATGCGATCTGACACCCTTCATCTGATCCCTTTATCTGTGCCACGGCCCCGCTGTCTCCCCAGCAGTGAGGGGGAGCAGCAGATCTTTCCCCCGCAGCGACAGGGACAATCTCATTCACGCTTGGCCCAGACTCCACTTATAGCTCTCACCGAACAAGGAGCAGCCAAGGACCCCGTGAAACGGACCCTCGGGCAGACCGGCTCAAAGAGACTCAAGAGCGGTTGCCAAAATGAGTGCAACTCTTAAAAAAATGTTTCAGTTTTAACTCCGTCACAGAGAGTCACAGTGTGTTGAACTAAGCAAATATTGAATTTCCCAGATCCCGCCCACCGCACTCCACAACTTCCTGATTGCTGCAGAAGGCATCATGTTTCCTCTTTAAGTGTCATAAACACCATCAGCATTGTCAGCAGTGGCTTGCAGCCGTGGGGGCAGTGGAGCACTGCACAGTTTTGTGCAGCCCACATGCTGCCATACAAGATGCTGTCAACGCTTGCTAACAATTATATTGTAATCAGAGCTTGTCTTTCATAAAACATGGACTGTGGGGGCATCTTGGCTGTTGTTTGACAAGCTACCTTGGCCTTTTGTCTGTAAGCGGCTTGGGTTGTATTATGTAGGCTAGATTTTTACAGCTGTGGCACTCTGATAATGCTGGAAACTGAGTGCCTTTATGTGTATTTCTTTTTAATTCCAGATTATATTATTTCATGAGAGTTCTACACCCTCAGACTTTTTCTGTCAGCCTGGTCGGGCCAGTGGTTCATATTGTTTACATGCCCTGCCAAACATTGTTTGGGAGAAAAATAAAAAATTTATTGTTCACATTAATAATAGGGTTGTTACAACAACTAAATTGTAGATATTAGTGAATTAACTTAACACCTCTCTGTTGGTCCGGTTGGCCTAGTGATTCAGATTTTTTTCTTGTCATGCCAAAATGTTTACTGGAAAAAAGTTATTGTTTGCATAATTTTTGACCCATGCAACTTCGTATTTGAATAAATAAGGTTGTTGCAACCTTAAAAAATTATAGATACAAATGAAATGTCACAATTCTCAATTCCAGTTTTGGCACCATAGCAAAAGCTATCAACTAATATAAAGTTCAAACATTATTCAAGACAAGTAAACGGTCATTAATAAAATAAAAACAAAATGGCTAACAAAAGCACAAATAAATACAACAGTACAACGATACAAATGAAATAAACATTTATAGTTTGGTTTAACAGTAGTGTTAAGGTAAGAAATACTACAGAAAATGAAGAATTAAATCATCAAATAAAAAGTCTTCTTCACTGTATGATTTAAATATAAACTGATATATATATTAGACTGCGGTCATTTTAAGACCTAATGCACAGTTTCAATATATTAATACATCCTATTTAATCCCAACTTTTTACATTCATAACTGACTTTGTTTGAGAGGATATTCACCAAGGTGGACATTTTGCCATTTTGTCTATTCAAGTGTGATAAAATGCAAAAGAGAACTCCGTTTAGTACCCATGCATGCGCCGTTTGAGAGGTGGCTTTATGTAAGCAATTGCACAGAAAACTATCTCAGACTATGTGAGATCTGAGTTTGCTTAAGTTCTCTTCCTCATCGGACTTGAATGGTTTAACATTGCTTGAATGTTTGCATTTGGCAAGACTTAAAGCCATGTGAATTTTGTCAACTGTCCTGAACAGCTTTGACGCTGACCCCGGATCATCAGCCACTCCTTATTGTCACAACCTGAACATAGAAGGAATAATAAGGTCACCTCTAAAAGACTTGTATTTCTGTTCATACTGAAAATCCAGAAAGCCTCCATTGATGTTCATAATGCAGTATTATAGTGTTCGTTTGTGCTTTCCAAGGACAGCTTGTCCAGGAATTACAGATGCAAGGCTGTATATCTCTTTCAGTTGGTTGAAGCTTAAATTTCCTCCCACCTCTTTCTTTTATTTCACACATCTGTGAACTCTCCACAGCCTCAAAGCTGCATTTAAGCTTCACCCTGCAATGTGGTATTTAAGTGTAATCTGCTCTGTGAAGCACCCAGGTAAACACCAATTTTCTCCCAGCTGGTCTCATCCCTCTTGCTGTCCGGTTGAGCGTGATGGCTCGACTCAGGCCGGGTCAGCCCGGGAATGAGGCGGAGTGCGTTCCCGACTTCGACTCGGCCCATGCGAATGGGGGTCAGCCTCTATGTGCTCTCTCCTCTATTTGTTTTTTATGTAATTTGATTTGAGGCAGACAGAGATGGATTAGCCCATAAATAAGTGAAGAGAAAATCACAACTCAGAGAGATGGCAGAGATAAAAAAAAAGAAAAAAAAGAGCTCTGTGTTATTTTCGCTGCATGGCTTGGCCATCATTCCCAGAGCATTTCCACAGATGCCGCCCGAGATGCATGGACAACACTCGTAAAAGAAAAGAAAAAGGAAAGGCTATTTGTTACCAAGACTTTTACATTTTATCAGTGTTTCTGGCCACCGTACATCTTGCAAACTGACAGTTGGGGGTGTAGACACGCTGCTCTACTTGTCTCCGGGTTAATTAGATCACATTAAAGCTCGAAGGCTGTCAGATTTTCTTAAATGTCACTTAACACTTTCCATCAAAGTTTCTTCCTCCTCACCCACACTGAAGCATTGACAGGCCTAATGGGATCTAAGCAGGTAATAACAAAGTCATTTCTTGACATGTTTGTATATGAGCAACCCCGTGTGTGAGTGTGTGTGAGGGTCCCTGCTGTGTGTGTGGGTGGCAGTTCGTCTGTGTGTATATGAGCTTATTTTTCCTCGCTCTGCACAATCAATCATTTGATCATTTATTTCGCTCTCTAATTTGCTGAAGGGGGTAGTTTAAAAAAACATCAGCATCATTTTATTCTTGCACTGTATTGCGGCTATGAATCAATGTGACGCTGCCACATATTTGCGTCACATTGCATGCAGTTGTTTGGTTGTCGTGCTGACAGACTCTGCGAGATAGACTTAAATATGCCTGGCAAATTCCACTCGGATTTATGTTGTTGAATGTGAAGCGCTTGATCTGATAAGGGTTTCTGTGTCTGCGGGAAATTTATGCCACGGACAATTGCACACCTGGATTGACAGGTTTGGAGCTTGGAGTCTGGTGGCATTACATAGCGAGCCTGTTTACCGCAGCATGGATGAGTGCCACAATACAAGCATAAGCTTGGCTCATTAAAATGCAAATCAATCTTTTGACTACACAACAGCGATTGAGGGTGGGGTTACTGTCCTCTTACCTTTAGATAATTCTGTGTATGTTTTTCTGGGGTAACAATGCATCATTAACAGCTGCCGTTGTAACTTCACCTTCCAAGTCCCTGGATCGCTCTGTGGACACATTTGCGATAAGAGGCTGACGGTGTGCTTCAGAGTGACCAATTTCACAACACAAGATGCTTTACTGCAGAGGAAGGCTTCTGTCGGGAGTGTTGTGTGATCTGAACCCCGTGAGGCGCGGTTAATACTTCTTCATTATTTCGTGCTAGTAAACCGAATGCTTTGATGGCATCTTTTGATGGGAACTGCAAGTAGTCGCCACGGGAGCTTATAATAATTGTTCTCAGCATGCGTCTCTGTGTTGTCTCTCTTTGTTTGAGGCAGATTTGAAAGCCTTAAGGCATTTCCCATAAAGAACCTCTAATAATTTTCTTCTTGAAACAGGCCCAACACCCAAGTTTACTTTCCGGAGACCCGAGCGCTGGACTAGCAGAACCTTGTTATCTTGTGTGTGGTGACGTCTGCAGTGGTCCGATCCCTGTAAAACATGTGAAATGTTTCACTAACAATGAGTTATTTCCCGCTAGTCTGAAATCAAGAAGCCTTTGTGGCAACTCTTGAAATAGACGTAATTGTTTGTTGGAGACTTGTATAAACCTTAGATGTTTTAGCAGACTGGTTCCCTCGCGTTCTATCTTGCGAAATCAAGTGAGATAAAGATGCATCTGGCAAAGCCTGTGAGACTGTGCTTTTATAAAATCTTGAAATTGAATCATTCCTTCACTCAAAAATCAAAAATAAAGTTGCCCGAGACTCAGCTGTCTGAGTGTTTGTCTTTGACTCACGTCTAAACCCCCAGACTACCTCGGAACAACTGAGCAACTTCTGTTGAGCGCAATACAGCCGTGCCTTTTTCAGCACAGTAAACGAGGCCATCTGTACATTAAGAAGAGCTCGTTTTGAATGGCTGCCTCAATTGCTGTGGTGCCATGATTTAATAAAGGAGAACTCTTATTCAATCAGCAGCACTGAAACTCACACATGATGCGTGGACGCATCCGTCCGGCACGCCTGCTTGGCCGCCGACCAAAGCTAAATGGCCTTGAGTGAATTGACTCCTCCTGATTCGAGTGAGCCAAAAAACACAAAACCAGCTTCTTTTAATCTCAGATACGTCCCGCGAAGGAATGAAGCGATGTAGGACGCTGGAGCCAATGCAAGATTCTGTTAAGATCCTGTCAGTCATCTGCGGTTTGAGCCGAGTATGGGTTGATAAACAGAAAATCTGAGCTAAGTGCAGTTTATTTTCACCTTATCAATACTGATAATGGTCTGTAATGAAGAACGGCTGGGCTGTAATCTTATAAAAGCCATGAAGTCAGATCAGATAGCACACAGACAGATCTAAAGAGCACAGAGTTTTTTTTAAAGTAGCCAGTAGGCTGAACCCCGTCTTAAGTGCGCTTTGAAAATTATTCATCTGTCGAATGACATCGCTTGAGGTACAGCAAAGCAGGTGAGACTGAAAGCGACTATGTGTTCTTGCCTGACAGCTTTTCAGGACTGAAAGCTCCATTTCCTGTTTGAAAGCTGCTTTTTTTTTTTTTTTTAGATTGCTGGAGAAAGATGAAATAGGGTTGAGAAGGAGCTGCCTCAACTTTGACAGGAAGAGTTTGATTCTTTTGTGAGACAAAAGGTTTCTGCAGCATCTTGATAACAGATATATATAAATATTTTTCCAGGTAGAAAATTAACAATAACTCAACTTTACAGGTATTGATAGTTATTCAGCAGAAACAACAAAGACAACAGAGAGCCTGAGAGTGCAGTTGTAATCTTGAAACATCAATATTTATTGACAACCACAGAGTCCAGCTGACCTCTGCTAAATGGAAAGAAAATTATTTCTTCAGAGGTTCATATACAGCAGAATGGCGCTTGTATTTTCATGCTGCCGAAATGTTTCCCTTCAGGCTGCTAAACCTTCTCGAACTCCTCAGCTGAAGTTATTTCTCCAAAGCACTGCGAGAGGAATATGTTGTAGCTTTAAATGTTTATACTTGCATCAACAATTTCCAACAAAAAAAAAAAATGAATAAAATGCTCTTTGCTATGAATTATTGTGCGTCTCGGAGGGTCTCGGTAGAAAATCTGCATGAAATGATACATTACCCTGAATTGACTATCATGAGCCTTGACTATATGTGGTTGTTTATCTTCCATTTAAGGTATGAATCTATTATAGAGGAAAACAAAAGAGGGCCACTTTCAGGCAACTACAATGCTTTTGCACAAATAAACATTTTAGAAAACAAAACTAGAGAGTCAGGTTTGTCCCATAGGCCCTAATAAAGCATAAATACATAATTAATAAGCTCTCCGTCAGAGGTCCTCACATGAGCGCCATCTAATGCCCTAAGCGTATGGAATGATGTAACACCATCTACACTTATTAAAGATCAAGGTCCCAGAGGATGTGACTAATGTAGGTGGCCTTCCAGCACTTACAACTTTCTAAATCAGAGGCAATGCTCTATATATCTGAAGATGTTTTTTCATTTATTGTCGATTCCACAGCCCTAGCAGTTTTAGGAACATCCGCAAAGCTCCTTTTCAGGGACATGCATCAGTGCGAAGGGTTGGGAGTCCTGCTAAATCATCTTTGGCTTTGAAGCACGATCATCCCGAAGTGCATTTTTCAGGTAGAAGAGAATTTCAGCTGGAGACACTCTGGCTAATCTGAAGCCTTTTTCTTGGCTGGGAAACTTTCGAGGAGGGTGTTTTAACTTGGTGCCGCATTCTCCTGAACCCCTGCAGCTCCTGATTGCTTGCAGCCCATATATCTGCTCACTCTGAATTCATTTGTAGCTCGGCTATATGGCACGTATTGCTGAGCTGGTGGTTGTACCAGGTATGTGGTCCTGTTTCTGGCCCTTGGGGTTCCACGTCCTAGTGCTAATGGTCCAGCTCCAGTCTCTGCTGTGCGTAAGATGATGGAAGCAGGTTTGGTAAATAGCAAAGGCGGACTGCCGTGTTCAGACATCCCTAATGGGACTCTGGTGCAAATTATCAGCTGGGAGGTACAGATGACAACAGACGGGGAAAGAGGGAGACAAGACTAATGGTATTCCGTACTTGCATGTTTCCTTTAAATGGGACTAAAGGTGTGAAAACATTCTGAACAACAAATAAAACCACGAGAGTCCATTAGAATATCATTCACAGCTTTGGACTTTCATTTCATGCATCTTCTCTCCGTGAAGACATTATCATATATCTGCTCTCACTCCAGGTGTCATATTGAGCTGAGAAACATAGAAACTCATTCCTTGCTGAGCGTATTAGGATTTACACCTCCTCTCGTCTTCTCTCACTCATTATTTTGATCCATTATCACAAAAAAAAAAAACATTCTTTTGAGGTGCAAACAGTCTTTAAGGAGTTTGAGTATCCTGTTAGACTCAGTGGAAGTTTTCAGCTCTTCTATACTGTAGCTCAGGAGAGCTGGAGTGTGATCAGTTATGTTTCTTTTAGAGGGGTCATTATGAGAGATCTCATTTTTCCTTCTAAGTACTATAAAAGCACATGGTAACTTTCAGATCTGAGAACTTTCTTCCAGAAAAAGACACTTAGCTGCAAAAATGGATTGACCTGAGCTGATTTTTTTTCATCTTACTTTCTTCAATAATTCCATTGAAGTTACTGTTCATGTGGAAATCATTAGTAGAGTTGCATATGTGCCTAGGTTTCAATTTAATTCATTTAAAGACACATTTTGAATTAGGGATGTATGATATATCAGTACAGTTTTTGAATAATAGAAAGGTCTACTGGATAATGACAAAATTAATGTGCATGATTATTATTATTTTTTTAGATTACTTTTGCCATCATCTTGTGCTCATTTAATCTTCAAAAACATTAATAGTACAATAATACTGTTGAAAATAATTTTTGCTAGGACCCAACCGGTTAATAATGAAATAAAGAAAAGTGAATAGTTTTACTTTAATTAAAATATACTGCAGTAACCTTAACACATGTGTAATGACAGTTTTAAATATTATGCAAAAATTACAATCTGTCTGAAGTTTTTCTCTTGCATTTATAGGGATAATTAAAGGTCCCGTTTTTCGTGCTTTTTTTGAAGCTTTGATTGTGTTTACAGTGTGCAATATAACATGTGTTCATGTTTCGTGTGTAAAAAAACATACAATTCACCTATTTGTATACCACTGTTTTCACTGTCATAAAAACGGGTTGATGATTTCCTTGTTCTATGAAGTTCCTCCTTCAGAAATACGTAACGAGTTTCTGATTGTGCCAGTGGTTCCTGTGTTGTGATTCGACACCAGCTTAGCACCCGCTGTCCTCCTGGAAACGTGATTGGGCTAGTTTTGGACTAGTTTTGAGAAACAAGTGGGCAGGAGCATGTGCTGGAGATGTACTTATAATCACAGGAGCATTTGTACTGAGTGACGAGATGCGCATGAAAATAACATTCGATTTTTTTTTTATAGTTAACAAAGCTAAACAGCGTTGCCCTTTGTGTAATAAGTAACTCACCAACTTAAATAATAAAATACACTTACCGGTTGTGGTCCATAAACAACGCCTTCTCCAGACAAAGAAGGAACTGCTCCATCTTTCAAGAATAATCTTTGTGTGAATCCGGCATGAAACTGATTGAAATTGAGGAAGCTGTCCTCAGCAAAATGTGCTGCACATAGTTTTACATGTGGATTATAATTTTAACCATTAATCTCCAAGTACAGCATCCCTGGGAAGGGCAAATAAAGATGATTGGACTCCGAGATGAAAATAACAGCGTTTCGACGACATGGTGACAAACACAAACGCAGCTCTTCCTCCTTCTCCGTTGGAGCACAACAAGGCCACGCCTCCTTTGTTGTGTATTCATGTGGGCGGAGGTTAGTCCAAAAACTGTTTTAGTGACGTCATTACTGCAGGAACTAGTCCAAACGGGTCATTTTATGTAGGCAAATTATGTTAAATAAAATATCTCGCTTGGTATTGAACTTTGAGCTTTAGAATTTTACAGATATTATTTATTCTCTAACAACAACATTACACACTAACTAAAGTTTAAAACCTGGGATCACGAAGAACAGGACCTTTAAAGTGATATAAATGAAACATGTTGTTCAGATAAGGGATTCTGTGTGCTTCCCAAGTTATCTAGGTTATTGTTATCCACTGTATTGACAGTTCTGGATTTTTTTTTTTTTTTTTTTTTTTTTTTTTGGAGATTTATGCATCATCTGAACTCTGAATAAATAAGCTTTCCATTGATGTATGATTTGTTAGGATAGAAAAATCTAAATACTGAGAAAATCACCTTTAAAGTTGTCCAAATTAAGTTCTTAGCATTGCATATGACTAATCAAAAATTCAGTTTTTATATATTTAGAGTAGGAAATGTACTAAAATATCGTAATGGAACATGATCTTTAATTAATATCCTACTGATTTTGGCATGAAAGAAAAATCTGTCATTTGGACCCATACAATGTTTTTTTTGCTGTTTTTTTTTTGTGGTCCTGGGTCACATATATTCTTTTGTATTCCATCATGCACATTTGAAATGACATCAAATCAAGTAAATGAGGAATACAATTATTACGTTGAACTATTCATGTAAATTGGGCTCTCATTTCAATCTAGGAGAAGCAGTTTTAACTTTACTATAGGGGGTTTCGTCCATTCTTTTTTTTCTTTTTTTTTTTACAAACATAAAAACATGGTCTAAGACTAAAATATGAAAAGGTCACAGCTTAATATCTGAGGCAGACGCATGGGTATCGAGCCCATGGCAAGGTTGTTTTGGAGCGCAGTGAGGTTTCCTCCAGTTGCCTGTGATGTAGGACAAACCCGGGGTACCTCAGAAGATCTCTGTCGTTTTAATTCCGCTAGTGTCCAGAGGGTCCAAGAGACGGAAGCCAGTGATAGAGTTAAATCATCTACAGAGGGCAAACAAGGAGATATGACACTCTGCTGTGATGGGTCTTTAATGCCAGATAGCAAATGGACACCAGGGACCCGTGAGTGTGTGCTCGCACGCTTACTCCTGGCTTTTAGGGGCGTGAAAAGTATGAATGTTGGCATAGGTGCGAAAAAGAGTGGAGACAGCATTTAATTTAGCTTGTCAGTTGACACTGGTCAAGCTGAAGGGAAGAAAATCTCCTGTGGCAAAGAGAGCTGATGTGAGAAGAAAGCATCCATCCATGTGTTGACTGGGAAAAATGTGAATTATGACGGAAAAAATGCTTCAGAAAAACATATAGTAAAAGCTCAAGTTGTCAAACTCAGTTTTTTGACCACTGGGCAGTGCCATAGACCTACAACAAATAGCCTCGCTTGTGCCCGTGGAATTACAGAACCTGTCAAGACATTTAAATGTGAAGCAATTTGACGTGACAGAGAGGTTCAGACATATGCTTCCTTTGAAATCATTGAAAGACAAATGTCTTTGAGAATCACATGTCATTCAGGGCTTCTGGAACTGGATGATTAGAAAACCTCTTCCTCTGCAAGATGCACACAGTTCAGAGACCGTCTCACGCTTAAGACTTCTCTGCATTACCCCTTTCTCGCAATTCGTACTATTCTAATCTGTCTTTACGGGGTCCTGCTCTACATTGACTTGCTGTGTGTTTGGCAGATTGAAGAGCATGGACTCTGTGCTGGCTCTACTGCTGTTTCTTTAACCCATTTGCCTTGAACTCCTCTTTCTTGCTGGCCAGAGAGAATGTCTTCATTGCTGAATTACAGGGTAAAGGGGAGGATGGTCATTAGCCACACAATTTCTCTTCCACACACAAAGCTCACACATTCCTGACATGCCTTCTGAGAAAGCAGGGTTGGATTAATGGGTTAGTTTTCTTTTCAGTTGTATTTGTTTCTACAATCTCATTGATTCTGTATTGGAGAGTGGAAGGATGATAGGGAATGGGGTCAGAAAATGATGTGATCCAGATTTGAATCACCAGGCCATGGCTTTGACAGTATTGGAAAATGTTAAGGGCAGGTCACACTACGCTTTTCATTCCATCGACTTCCATTCATACAAACGTGAATTGGGAGGACTGTAAATTTTTACAAACCATTTTGACATCTGAGGATTGTTCCAGGTTTCCCAGTTTTTTTGATTCTGCTTCATAACATCATTATGTGTTTGTCATCTGCTTGGCTATATTTCTGTTCATTTTTCTTACATATGACAGCTGCAGATATTTTTTTCATTCACGGAAAAGAACTTGATCAAAAGAGCCATTACTCTTTGAAACGGATTTTCAACTAATAACTCTTTCATAACATTTCATCAATAAAAGAACATAGTTTAAGGAATTTACATGACCTTATACGTTACTGGGTTTATTAAGTAGAATCGGCTGGAGATTGTGTCAGTAAATGCACTGTGGAAGATGAGAGAGGAGGGGATTGTTGAGCTGTCAAATACACTGAGATTTCCCCAGAGCTCTTAATGCTACAGGGCAAACCCCAGCGCTTGACTTTACTTCACTGCTTCATGACACAGGATTGCCTTAAGTCTTTTTGCATTTACTGTTCTTTTCTTGTGATTCTTGACAGTTTCTTACTAAATAACTTATAAGGAGATACATATGTTGAGCTTGTGATAATTATCTCAACAAGAAGGAGAAGTGATTTTGTCTTAACATTGAACTATGTGCCATGTGTTTGAATGCTTTTAATAATTTGTAGCGAACACTGTACTATAGAAATTAGATGATGTATAATCACAGATTATCTAGAATGTGTACTGTAGATGTGAATGTTGTGCTATTTGTAGAAGACAACACACATATCTGCAGTTTTTGCAGATCAGGCGTAGATACGAAGGTTTCGGCCTTTGGAAGGACTCGCAGTTTCGCTGGCGCAGGCTTCTCTAAAACACTCAAAAGCTCTGGCCTTTTCTCTTGGGCTCTGTTTTCTGGCCAGTTGGACGAGACAAGCTGTGTCATTCCTATAGCTGCGTCAGACATGCTGGACATGTGCTGTTTTGATCTTTGGCTTTTGATTGCTGGGGCGTGAAAGCGAGTCAGCAAAAGTGTGAAGTGTAAAACTGGCTGAAGGAAAGCAGGATGTCGCACGCCAGCAAACATTTTGAATTTGAGAATTTTTGAGCTCGAGGTCTTATGAAGACCCAATTCTTGCAGTGCACTGGATATTTGCATATTAAACATTATACCACAGAGAAATAAAATACTTTGCAACCAAACTTGTTTATTTGCCCTAAAAGGTGGATGTTATTAAGTCTGTAAATGTTCGCAAATGTTCAACAAGAGACAGATACCAAAAATCCAAAGCATGCTTTGCTTTTAGACGATGCAAAAAACAAATAATTACTTTGACTTTGAAGAATAAACATGTTGAATTAAGCTGTAACAAAAGGAAAGATACTGAAATAAATGAGTCTTTCTGTGTCTTTTTTATCCACAGTCTACGGTGTAATTTGTCGTGGAAACATGAAAAATACATTGTCGGCTGCAGTCTGGTGTTAAATAATTACAATAAACTGCCTCAGGTTCCTCTAAACCAGAGCACTTCAAAGAGCACAACTTATATTTGATGGAGAAAAAAAACCTTCACGCTGTCATGCTCTATTTTTACATTGACTTCAGCTCCTGCTGAAAACTGTCTGTTTACACATCCCATAATCCCGTTGCCCCCTGTGTTATGTGTTATTGTGATATTTCATCAAAGCTCTTGGGAACGGCGGCGCTGGATGCTAGAAGGTTACTCTCTGAATGAAAACACTGAAATGATGTCTGCTTTACCTGAAAAACAGAAATAAGAGTAGATGATGGCAGCTGTAAAAGTAGATGATGACATTAAAGGCGGTAACCAGAGGCCACACGAGCTCCACAGAGAGCTTTATACTAGCATCCGACCATTTTGCTTCAGCATATTTCTTAATATGTTTCTGTCCATAGGCCTGTCTCTCACAAGAACAACAAATGTTGATGCTGAGAAAATCTTTTTCGCAGGAAACGCAATGTCTCTTAGGTTTAGCAGGGTCTGCGCTCGGCCATCTGCTCGTGCTTGCATCATTCTGCTGAGATCTCTGTAAGTCAACATGAAATCAAAATTGACACTATCTAGTTTTTAATAAAAGTCCCAGGTTGAACTGAGGATGATTCATCAGTGCACTTTATTCTGAAGATAAACTTGTTTGTAGCAAATTGTTTCATGGAAATGCAATAACTTTTCCACCTGTGAAATTGCATTTCTGCTTGTGTAATCAAGACTGTGTGGGTGGGGAAAAATAATATTAACCAATAATATTGCAGCATGTCGCGATCGACTCAATTCATTTTTATTTAACAGTGAATATTAATGTGCAGTAAATGAGCAATGCATTCACACATTAGTTTTTTTGTTAACAGATTAAAGGTCATGTGCGCGCACACACATGCTCACATGCAGTTCATCCTTTAACATTTTTTAAGTCACTCTAAAGATTTTTCCATTAAGTGACTCTGGGCTGTTGGCAGCGGCAGAGATGAGCGGGCAGAGACAGAATGATGGAGATCAGTAACAATAGAGGGGGATAATTGTGCCAGAATCACAACCATCTGGTCTCAGTCTCCTCACAGATCCCCGACGCACAGCTTGCAATCCTTCCTCTGAAATCCTTAAATCCTCACAATCTGCCACATGCTCTTCTTATGTGACTTCCATCACCCTCTCCTCTCCTCTGCCATCTCTCTTTCTTTTTGCTTTGTCCGATCTCTTCTCTTTCAATCTCTTCCCATCTCATCTCCTTCGATCTCGTCTTGTCTCCTTCAATCTCTTTGGCCTCTAGCTCTTCTCTTCTCTTCTCTTCTCTTCTCTTCTCTTCTCTTCTCTTCTCTTCTCTTCTCCTTCAATCACCTCTTTTCTTGTCTCCACTCCATCAATCTCTTATTTCATTTGACCTTTCCTCTTCCTTAATATCTTTTCATCTTTTAATCTCCTCTTGTCTCCTTATTTCTCTTCTCTTCTCATCCCCTCTGATCTCTTGCCTCCTTCAGTCTCTCATCATCTCCTTCAATCTTTTAGAAATTCTCTTGTCTCCTTCAATCTCTCCTCTCCTCTCCTCTCCTCTCCAATTACCAGTTCTCTCTGATGATGCATGTGTCTCTCCCTTCACCTGAGGAATACTCTATTGATTCCAGCTGGACTTAACAAGGACAGATATAGACAAAAACCTTTTGTTCTTCAACCATGTTAAGCATGTACTCACAGAGGAATTCATACCCACCGATTTGCCAAGATGACTACAGAGCTATGTCCTCCATGGTCAGAATGCTTCAGTTAATCTTTGTTCTGTGTTCCGCTGTTCTGAGCTGCCTGATTCTTTGTATTCCAGGATGTTTTATTTGTTTCTCTTTTGTCTCTTTAAGGTTTCTTGGTGAAACTTGGTCACTGGAGTGACTCACTGTTAGGTCTTCTGGTGCTCTGGGTGTGCTAAATGATGCTCTGAATGAGGCATGACATTGCAAGTCAAACATAAGTTTAGATAAGTGTTAATTGTGTGAGCCTGGCAGAATTTTCTTTCCCGGCTTCACGGCTTCATTTTTTTTTTTTTTTTAGCTCTATAAAGATTTATATGTGATTTTATATACTCGGAACAAAATAAACGCAACACTTTTGTTTTTACCCCCATTTTTCATGAGCTGGACTGACTTTTTCTATGTATACAAAAGGCCCGTTTCTCTCAAATATTGTTCACAAATCTGTCTAAATCTGTTAGTGAGCACTTTTCCTTTGCCGAGATAATCCATCCTCCTCACAGGTGTGGCATACCAAGATGCTGATTAGTCAGCATGATTATTGCGCAGGTGTGCCTTGCTGGCCACAATAAAAGGCCACTCTAAAATGACTGCAGTTTGTCGTCGTAACCGACTTGAGTGGGCAAATACTCGCATTCAATGGCATCTGGCACTTTGGAGAGGTGTTCTCGTCATGGATGAATCCCAGTTTTCACTGTACAGGGAGGATGGCAGACAGCATGTATGGTGTGTTGTGTGGTTGAGCGGTTTTCGAGTGGCCCATGGTGGCATTGGGGTTATGGTATGGGCAGGTATATGTTATGCACAATGTACACAGGTGCATTTTATTGATGGCATTTTGAATGCACAGAGATACCGTGATGAGATCCTGAGGCCCATTGTTGTGCCATTCATCCACAACCATCACCTCATGTTGCAAGGATCTGTACACAATTCCTGGAAGCTGAAAATATCCCAGTTCTTGCATGGCCAGCAACATCACACAGCCATTGAAGAGGAGTGGACCAACATTCCACAGGCCACAATCAACAACCTGATCAACTCTATGCGAAGGAAATGTGTTGCACTGTGTGAGGCAAATGGTGGTCACACCAAATACTGACTAGTTTTTATTGGAATGTGGTGTTTTTAACTGATAATTTTCAGGATTTTTCTTGACTGTATATCATTCAATTTTATCCCTTTTGTGGCTATTATTTTACTGATTCATTAAAAAAAAAAAAAAACAATTCCAGGACCAAGTATTAAAAAGATTCATCAAATAACTTTTTAATGAGGCATTTATTGAGACACCGGAGCCTGTTTGTTTTTCAAAGGTTGCAATGGTTCTAAAATGGATAATTAAGAAGAAACTTTCTTGAGAATAGCATAACAAATTTATAAATGCAATCCAATTAAATCCTAATTTCAATTTAATCATTTTATTAGAGTAATATATTTTCAGATAGGGGGTACTTTTAGGTAGGAGGAATAAAATTGGTAAAGCCTAAAAAATATGTACCCCATGTCGGGAATCAGTAGTCGACTAGTTAATTGTTGGACATTTAGTTGACTCTTGTGTTCCTTCAGTTCTCTTAAAAACAAAAAGTCTTAAAAACTTTCAGGCAATAGTTTTTACCACTAAATGAAAATTCTGACATTTTCTCAACTTCATGTTGTTCCGAACCTGACTGAAGTTCTTCCTTTCAAACAACCTTTGACCCCAGTGTTTTTCACTGTGGACAAAAAAGAAAACCCGACCACTGAGACATTGTGTTCCAACATGGCAGTGAGTAGACCTAAATAATGACAGAATTTTCCTTTTCCCAAGGAAATCCATCTAGAACTTTTTTTTAAAAAGAAAGAATCCATAGACGAATCTGATATCGACTCCTGCTGACCTGCTTGCTAGTCTTTAATGTCTTTCCAAGCGAACTATATTTTGGTGTTTCTGTTTTTGCTAGATAGTTCTTTTGATAAGCATCACTTTTAATATTGTTCATTCTCAGGGTGTTCTTGGGAGTGTGTTACAAAACCCTATGACCCTGATAGCATTGCCTTTGTTAGTTTCTTAGACTCACGCTGACATACAGTAATGACCCTATTAAGTTAGAAAATGCTCAGAACCAGGGCACATGAAGAAATTGTGTAATATTTGTTTTCCTGAGACTTTTGAGAGTCCTTTGCTCTTTGTTACCTGAAAAAAAAAATGCTAGTTTTCTTTTCTCAAGCACATTGTGAGGGCATAAGGTGAGAAATACTCAATCTCTGCTCACCGCTGATGAATTAAAGGTCTGATTCATTTTTTCTAGCACTACGTACAGCCATTCGATCACCTGCACCGCTTTCACGAGGCTTATGTGTAAAATAGAAACATTTCATTGATCCATCAACTCAAGGCTAGACCATTCATGGATTTGTTTCCTCATCATGAGCAAAACAGAAAGTCAAACTCCATAAAGTTGGAGTTATATGCAAAAGTACCCTGAGACTCCACACCTCTTTGTAGTCCTGTTCGGGGCATTCATTACCCTTTGACATTTCACTTTATCTTTTCCCAGAGCTTCCCAAGAGCGATGAATATTAAACATGCTGCCTGTTTGTAAAGCAGCTTCTGGCTTCGCCCGCCGGCAGAATGTAGAGCTGTTGTGAAGCTCCCCTCTCCAGTGAATAGGAGGATATTCGAATCCTGAAATTGTTTGAATAAGAGATTCAGAAATTTGTACCTCAGAGATATAATAAAGCATGAGGATCATATCTCGCTCTTCGACATAAAGTGGGCTCCAGTAAAAATGTATGTATAGTAAACGGGCAACGTGGGAGCAGAGTCTACTTTATGGGGGCGCTCTTTGGTCGAGGACAGTCATCTGCTGGCTTACAATTTCTGTCCCCATGAGTCTGATTTTATGAGCATTCATTGAAACTATTTTGATTATTAATCTTTTTTTAATTAAACTAACGTCGACACATGTCATGGCTTGCCCAGGGCCCATGGCTGAGAAGTCAGGAGAGGTCAGAAGCGAAATTCGTAAGAGGCACACAAACAAAACTGCAATTGAATTTGAATTAGCACCAGTCGATCGTAATATTAGCAGTGACTTATTGCCGGGGGGTGTCAGATCAAATAATTAACATGCACAAATAGCAGTAAGTCTTGTGGTAACATACTGTGTGCAACCGAGCAAACCTTTGAAAGCTTAAGAAAAACATATTTTTTCTTTTGAGCCGGTAACTGTGTATTTGTAGCAAACAAAAAAGGAACAAGCAAGCAGACAAATAAATAGATGGCATAAGAGCATAAATAACATCATAAGTGTGCCTCGAAACACTTTTCCAGCCATTTATTTTCCCAATTTTTTTTCATTGTATCAGGTTAATCTCGTTCCATGTTCCTTTGGCCTCTTGAGCCCCAAACATCAAATCTTCTCGCATATTTTGACGCCTTTGGTCCTCCTGTGGAAGCTTTTATCGTAGTGCGGATGCATAAGTAAGTGACCCTCTTTGAATGGATTTTGAGACTGTCCTAGTTTGTTCTGCTTCGAGGAGGCTCTTCATCTTCTCATTTACATGTGATGAAAGCATGCACCACTTACTCTGACTCGTCCTACATCATCTGTCCATTAATTTCTTCTTTTTTATGTGAAATTCTCTGAATGTTTTGGCAAAATACGGGCACATCTATGTGGATTTTTTTTTTTTTTTAAACACTTAAATAACAGCTAATCAGTTGTTGTTGTTGGGAGTTTATGATGTTTGAGCCTTTAGTATGTATATTCTGATTTGACACAATTTGAACTTTACATGTATTGACTTCATTTTGAATAGACAAAAACTCGTAATGAAAAGTTTAATGGAAAATAATTCACTAGTCACTAGCTACTCTGTGAAAAAGAGGTACATATATTTGTACTGACGTTGTACCTGTAGTGTACTTCAAATTTTAAAAGTACAGTGTATGATGAAAAAAAAACCTTTAATTACAGATAATATAACTGTACACTTTTAAAAACTGCACTTATTTTGTTGATTTAACTTACTAAAGCATGTGTAAAGTAACTAAACAGATTACAATTGCAACTGTTTTAAAAACACTAAATCGGAACTGTATCATTACAAATGTGAAAATACAAATATATTTAAATATGACATACAAATGTCAATAGAAATTATTAAAGTATATTTTATGATGCCATGAATACTTTTGTTAGTACACTTGGCAGTACATAAACTAGAGATTACGGTTTCTAAAGTTTTAAATATGGATTTTTTTTTTTTGCACTTTTATGATGGATGAATGCACTTTTTTGGACTTCAAGATCTCAACCTCCATTCACTGCCATTATAAAACTGAGAAGAGCCAGGACATTTGTCAATATGTATTTGACTGAAAGAAAAAGGTCAAATTCACCTAGGATGGCTCGAGGGGGAATAAATTATGGGGTTATTGTTTTTTTAAAGTATAAAGCATTTTCATTTTAATTTATTTGTCTGAAAACATTGCATTTAGTTTGGACTTAAGTATATGCTTTAACTGTATTAATAATTAATAAATACTTTTTAAATGCATGCTAAAGTGTACTTTTCACAATAGGAAGAAAACCTTCTAGAGCATCTGTCTTTAAGAATAATAACTACATGCCGCATGGGTATCCAAATCCTAACAAGTTATTTTAAGAAGAGAAAAACAGAAGGGCACAGAAGGTCACATTTCTGATTACAGAGACAAACCACCTCACATTACTTCAGCCAGGCAAAAACAACAGCTTAGTTTTATGGGATCTGCTTCTTATTTCACAGCAAGTGAAGCAGTTACGGGGTCATAGTCGGGCGCCCACAAAATTAGTCCCGTGCTTTGCCCCCCCTTTAAGGGCTGTTTCATTAGTCACAGGTGACAGAGAGCTCCACTAATTACAATGAACATGAAGCTCGTCTCACTTTGATCCTCACCGCTCGGAAAAATCAGCTTAAAAGAGAATATTTCAACACTGAACTTTTGTCGTGTTAAAAGTGTATATCAAAGACTTCATCAGCTCAATGCTAACGTCGTCAGCTGTCTTTTGCTTATGTGATGTAGTTCCTCAGGATTGGTAACAGAAAATGGGCTATAATGGATTCACTCAGGAATGTAAATGAGAGTTTAAGCCATAGCAACAGTATTTCATTTTCAATAATTATATTCAGTGCATGCATTATTCTGAATAACAATGAATTTGCTATAGTGCTGGGTTAAAGTATTGATTGATGAACACTGATCATATACAGTATGGGTCAAAGACAAAAGGGTTTTTTAAAGAATCAAAACAATGAAAGTTTAATGAAGCTTTAGCCTACCCACCCCCCCATTTTTTATTTTTTTTGTATTTCATACAAAAGTTATTTTACATATTTAAGACATTTCATTTGCATTTAATATGCTTTTGATATAGAGCTCCTTTACAAAAAACGAAAAAATAATTATAATAATAACCTGACTGCTGTGCATTATTCTCCATAAGTATATTCATACTTATATCTATGGAATACTTGATTCTGATCAGTCAGTTGCAACATTCCGAGGTATGGAGCTGTACTCTTGCTAGGAACGTTTTCTTGGTGGAAGCTTTGCATTTGTTTAGCTAACAAAATGTGACCCTGGACCACAAAACCAGTCTTAAGTCGTGGGGGTATATTTTTATCAATAGCTAAAAAAACATTGTATGGGTCAAAATTATACATTTTTCTTTTATTCCAAAAATCATTATGATATTAATTGATATTTTGTCAATTCCCCACCATAAATATATATATAAATAATTTATGATTAGTAATATGCTTTGCTAAGAATTTATTTGAAAAAATTCAACAGTGATTTTCTCAGCGTTTTCATAACTTTGTCAGGTGTCTACAATATCAGCTGAGGAAATGACAAAAATTAAACAAGTGTTTTTAACTCTGAAGAATGAAATTTGGAATTATTTGTTTTTGCCAGAAAACCTACTGTATATAAAAAAAATTATGTGGCGTGGGAAGGTTTTTGCCCCCTACTTGTTTTTATTTTATTTTTTGCATATTTGTCACTCTTAAAAGATTCAGATCATCAAACTAATTTTAGTATTACACAAAGATAATTAAATACAAAATGTTTTGAAATGTTGACAGTTTTGAAAAAAAAGATTTTATTTATTAAGAAAAAAAAAATGCAGTCCAAACCACTATGGGGAAAAAGTAATCACCCCT
The DNA here is from genome assembly GCF_003368295.1 of Carassius auratus. NCBI lineage: Eukaryota > Metazoa > Chordata > Actinopteri > Cypriniformes > Cyprinidae > Carassius > Carassius auratus. Next base: position 15,588,705 of record NC_039252.1, read on the forward strand.
GAATCTAATAACTAAGAGATCCCACTCTTCTTTACAGAATTGTTTTAATTCAGTCGCATTGGGGTGTTTTGAGCATGAATGGACTGTTTAAAGTCATCCCACAGCATCTAAATCAGATTTAAGCCCAGACTTTGACTGGTCCACTCCAAAACCTTCATTTTGTTTTTCTCGAGCCATTCAGAGGTGGACTTGCTTGTATGTTTGTGATCATTGTCCTGCTGCATAACCCAAGTGTACTTGAGCTTGAGGTCACAAACAGACACAAACTGACGGCCGGACATTCTCCTTCAGGATTTTCTGATAGACTGCAGAATTCATAGATCCTTCAACTATGGCAAGTCGTCCAGGTCCTGAAGTCCCAGATCATCACACTACCACCACCATGTTTGACTGTTGGTATGATGTGCTTTTTATGAAATGCTGTGTTGGTTTTATGCCAGATGTAACGGAACACACACAACTTCCAAAAGGTTCACCTTTTGTCTCATCAGTCCACAGAATATTTGCCCAAAAGTCTTGGGGATAATCAAGATATATTTTTGGCAAATGTGAGACGAGCCTTTGTGTTTTCTTTTTGGTCAGCAATAGCTTTTGCCTTGGAACTCTCCCATGGATGCCATTTTTTGCCCAGTCTCTTTCTTATTGTTGAATCACGAACACTGACCTTAATTGAGACAAGTAAGGCCTGCAGTTCTTTAGAAGTTGTTCTGTTCCACTTTAAGTTTCTCTTAAATAATGAAATAATCAGATAGAATTTTCATTAATTTTATATTTAATTGCATTCTCTATGTGTAATATTACAAATCGTTTGATGATCTGAATCTTTTAAATGTGACGTGAAAAAAAAAAAAAGAAAGGGAGCAATAACTTTTTCACAGCACAGTACTGTATGTGTGTGTGTGTGTGTGTGTGTGTTTATGTGTGAAATAACTATAAATTAAATTTGATGTGGACACCAAAATGGAACCTCACTCTCTCTCTTTCTATGAATCAGTATCAAATCAAATTGTGAATCATAATTAAAAACAAGAATGACATTTCAGTAGCCAGCCTGGTTTCTAGTTACTTTAAAAAAGAAGTTTATAATTCAGTATAGTTCACATTAACATATGAAGCCCACATTTAAGTTTTATTAGTGTTATAAATGCAATTGAAATGTAGAATGCATCTCCGTAATTGATTGTGTTGAACAGGTTGAAATACGTGAATTGGTAAAGATAGTTCAGGAGTCAATAGTGAGACATGAGCAGTTCTGCTCTCTCAGTGTTTTGCCTACTGCTGTACAAATGTTGTTCTCTAATGTCCAGTAATGTCTGCCATACTCATTGTTCCATATAAATGGAAAACTTTAGCAAATCGTAATATTGCCTCTTAGGCTTTCCACAAGTTTGTTGTCCTGTTTTCAGAGTAGATTTGACATCAGTTCAATTTACCCTGACTGCTCGAGTCTCTCAGATGTGACGTGCAACTCTGTGCCGTTCAATAACTCCATCATGAATTCGATAGAATCTGCCCCTTCATTTGTGCTAATGTTGGTCGAGGCTCATTAGCCAAGCTATGTTAACCTCTGCTGGCTGGCCTGACACGCACCGCACACCCTGGCAACGACAGGCTTGTTAGACGATTCACATTAACATTCTTAGCAACAAACACAACCCACTCTGTGAAAAAAAATAACATTACACACTAACGCTCTTCTGTATCGACTCACAAACGTGCGAAAAACATTCACAATGCAAGACCTTGATGGGTTGTGAGAATTCTCCACCCCCTTCTTTAGAATTCAGCCTAATTGCATTGTAATGTGGCATAATAAATTATGCTGATGGTAATTACGGCACAGAGAGCAGTGTCTCCGTATTTTCAGAGTGAAAGTTTCTGTGTTGTTTAGATATTGTTGTTACAATTTGTTTTGGGATGAATACCAATTTTGTGCAAAGACCAGTGGGGAGTAACTAATTACAAATGCCAACACTGCAAACATACCAACATTTTGCAGTAGTGCTGCATTTTCAAACGGAGTGCTTTTCCCAGAAATTTCAGCATGAGGAAATCCAAAGAGGAAGTTTGGTTCATTTTAGTGAACGGTTTCATTTGAAACAGTTTGTTCACCCGATTAAAAACAATGATTCAGAGATTGATTTGAATTGTTCGTAGTCACTATTTGGCATTGACAACTGCATTAACTGATTTACAAATGCGTAAATGGATTTGAATCGTACAGTACAACAGTTTACAAAAATATGAAAATTTCCTAAGCCAAGTAACACTTTGCGATAGAAAAGAACGTATGTAAGTGTAGTGGCAGTAACTAAAGAACATATCAAGGATTGCAATGTCTTATCACAGTTGATACAGCGTTATTCAATAAACAACTCTGATCAAGGCGCGAGTTCATCTCTCAAATTTTAATTAACAATTAGAGCTTTACAGTAATGCACAGACTGATGACAACAGCTTTAGTAAAAAGACTGGATGTGGCTGGATACATTTTAGATGACACACTGACTCTGTCTCTGTGAGTTACTGAATTCTGACGTGAAAATGGCAGCACATGAGACAAACATATGCACAGTGCAGCACAGTATGACGTGATGGACAACTTGTTGTCCAGTGTGATTCTATTCACACAGCTCAGGCTTATTGAAAATGCTATGAAGATTTAAAGTGATAGATCACCCAAAAATTAAAACAAAGTTCATAAGATGTGCATACATTCATCCGAAACAACACTGGATCCCATTGACTTTCATTGTATGGACAAAATAAAGATAATTTTTTTAAATATCTCCTTTATGTTCAGCAGAAGAAAGTCAGTCATGCAGGTTTTGGAATGACATGAAGGGGAGTAATTACATTTTTGGCTAAGCTATCCCTTTAAAGAATGTGGGAAATGTGGTTCTCACTCTTGTTAATGACCAAATTGTGTACTATTAACAATATTTTGCATTTTAAAACAGGGCTTTCGACCACATTTTGCTGCTGTGGCAATGTAGCAAAAAAACATGGGCTCCTTTTAATAGCTTCATTAACATAATTAGATACTATTTCTTGGACCACACCGGGTGCCACTTGAAGTGTAGCTGACATTTTTCTTTTTAAAAGGTAGTGTGACTGTGGTTCTAAAGGTGTAGCAGCTTGTAGTTTTCCTCCAGCACAACACAGACAAGTGTTTGAAAGTAGATGTCTCCTGTGAAGGTTTTTAACTGCCTCTGCATGGTTTCACTCTATTCAAAGTTTCTTTATGTTGAGTTTTTTTTCCCCCTAATGTAATTTGGTTGGCAAATAGTCACAGTGTGACTTGGTAAGCACAAGACTCACCAGTTAAAAAGGTGTATACGAGTTCATTATTCTCCATGGAAACAGGACCCCTGTAGCAGAAAACGTTCTTAAGTGTCTGAACAATGCTCATTTTCAATCCTCACCTTTCTGCTAATCAAAGCAGATGAAACCGTTTATTAATTAACCTTAGGATTAGAGCGATTGTGTGAGGAACTATTCACGAATAAAAAAAGATGCTGATAATTACTCAACCACACTCCTACCTTCCTGGGGAGTAATTGTTAACAGTTTGAGATGGACAGATGTGGCGAGCAGCTGGCTGTTCAGAGTTTTACGAGAGGTCTGATCTGATGGCATACAATTATTATGAATTTGAATATGCCTTACACTCATTATAAGGCAGAGGAGCAGCACTGTTCAATTATTTAGTTTCTGATTCAGTCTTTTTAGGTTGTCATTACGTCACATCTTTGTTTCTCAAGTGGCTTCAGATGAAACAGACAGAAGACAACCAACAATTACACTTTCATCGCTAGAGTTTTCTGCCTTCAAATTGAACTGCAGATGCAAGTTAATCCACATAATGACTCGAGGCAGACGTAGGATTGTGAAATGATAAGGAAACCAAATATACTTCATCTCAGCTTTCAGTTAAAAACATTCAAGCTGAGATTCTAGTTAGGTAGTTTGACCTTTGTGGATGGATTGGACAATTTGTCTACAGAAAGAAAAGGCTGACCTTTTTAGGCACTTAGTCTCAACGGGGTATCAATTAGCAAGAGCCAAAGCTCTGACAGAGGAAAAGAAAACGTGTCGGATCAGAAAGAAGCCTTTCCTCAATAATGAAGCATCTCGTTGCTGGAAACCAAAAATGTAATATTTGTGTAGCATGAGTGGGGGTTTTTGCTGTTAATTATGGTGACAAGGCATTTGACCAAATACCAAGAGTGTTCCAGGAGCTGAGATCATAGCAGACACCCTAATGTGAGAGGTTTTGAGTAGCTGTTTGTGCAGAAGAACTGAAGAAAGCAATGAAATCTGAACCCCGAGAACGATAGATAGACAGATAGATAGATATTGTTGTAATGCATAAGACATTTAACTGGCAGAGCATTTCAAATTCACACTGCGTTTTCCTTTAAGTGCAATTATGTTTGTCACGCAGCTCAAACAAGAAAATGAGATTAATTACATTTGTTCTAGCAAGGTTTTTTTCCAGTGTGTTTTGTTTGTTGACTTAAGTTCAGTTTGCTTGATCCTAGCAGGAACTGTTGTTGACAATGATATATGATGCATGAAAAGAATATACTTTATTTCAGCTTGCTTTGACAGCTAAATTGTGTACATTTTGTCTAACCCATCCTTGCGGCATTCCTGTTTTGTTCACATTTCCGATGCAGTTTGTTTCTCAGAAGGCAGCTGTTTTTGTCCCTGACTGATAGACCTATGAATCATTGGGTATATTTCTCAAAGTGAACGCAAGTATCACAGGAACATTAGAGAAAATCGCACTCTTGTACGTTTTCCTTCATTCACATTAAGATGAAAGAATATTTTCATGGTCTATTATCTATTCTGATGGTTTCCGTTTTGTTCTAATAATGCAGAGCAGTATAGCTGTGAATCAGTGAAGAGCCGAAATGGGAAAGCATTATTTTCTAAAGCGCTGCCAAAGCTTGCACTGATCTAAATGAAACTTGAGCAATTCCTAGACTGGCTCTGAATCTCCTCAGATGAAACAATCTGCACCAGTAACACTGGATGATGATGCTAGTAGTTTTCATGAAGGCATCATACAATGGCTTATCTTTTTCTTGTAAAATTGTAAATGAATGGTGTAGTAAATAAATAATGAATAAAGGAATCAGCCAATCATATCTGAATACAATCATATCTGAATACAAAGGTATTAACCAGTTGACTTAACAACACCAAACAATGGCCATTCTTACAACTGTCTATAACTATAAAGTAAACAAAGTGATTTGTTAGACTAATAATTCAAGAGTCTTTGTGACTGATCATAAAACTCATTTGTTAGTGTACTAGTCACCATTACTGTAATCATTGGTTTCCTAAAAAGACTCGCACAAGAAAAGAAACTGTAACATCAGTATCAATACTTGGTTTCCCAGAGGGTCTTGCTGAAATAAAAACCTGTTTCTTTTCCAAAGTTAAATGGGAAAGATTTGGCTGTACAGGGAGGGAGAATTGTGTAAACGTTAACACTTGATTAACATTGCTTTAATTTTCTGCAGTTAAACATCTGTGCGGGTAATTGCTTGGCTGAATTTCATCGTCTCTCCCCACAGTGTCCTCCTCATTTGATACATGAACCTGGGGAATAACAACGTTTGATTGTTGGAATTCTAATAAATGCGCACTGCACCATGCATCCACAAATAAGACAATATGAGATATATAAAAATCAATACATGCTTGAAACAATTCCAAGTGAGATTAGGTACAGAATGTGTGCGTACAATTATGATGGCCATCTAAACAGTTGATAGGGGCTAAGATCTCAACCTAAATCTATTTTAAGTCATGCTGATAATGAAGTCAGGGACATGTCCAGAGCTTAGATCCAGTGCAGAGGTCTAGATGCGGTTCTGCGGTCTATCTGAGATGATGATGATGTTTCGTTCATGCAGAATGGGGAAATAAAAGTTGTGCTTGACGTCCGCGCAGAGGGAGTTGTCAGGTTTGATTTATGAAGTGAGGCCTTCTGCCTGACTGCTGCTAACATGTCAGTCTCCACAAAATGGATGAAGCCACAGCTCACTGCCTTCTGATTGGCTTTTTCCAGCTCACAGAAATAAGGTGCCCATCTTCATATAATAACTCGTTTTGATTAATCCAGGATCCCGCTGAAATGAAGGATGGTCTTTTGGATGTTTTTGTTTTGGTAGCTACATAATTTGGTGCTCTTCTGAGGTCATCGCCACAAAGAGAGAAAAAAAAAACGCATCTCATTTTGCACCAGACGGATCTCCTCTCAGCAGCACTGGAGAATTTGTAATGCTGATCATCATGCCATGGTGTAGCACTGGTGGGCCTGATGTCTTCCGCTGTCACATGTGGTAGATTATTCTGACTTGCATACTAATGAAAACAAACTTCAGTCCGACATTTCACATATTTGAAGCTGAGAAGTACCATTTGGCATGTGCGAACAACACAGTTATTGCAGCCCATAGATGTTTGTTTTTCTTGAACGTGACTTTTTACTCACAATCCGTTGTTTGAATTTCCCGAAGACAACGTAATTTAGTAGACCTTTCTGTAAAAGCAATTTATGGCTGACTTCTATTGATTTTGGTTATGTTGCTGACAGCCAATAACATGTGTTATTTAGCTTCCAGCAGTCTGTAAACAATCTGTCATCTGTTGTTGTTTATTTTTGATTCCAGCCGCATGTATTGCGACCTGTCTTTTGCTTTAACGCAGGCATGTTTTTTTTTTCATTTTTTTTCAGCATTGTTTATAATATTTATGTATTTTCTGAGCTGATCGAGTGAACAAACGAAGATGAGGAAAGAGGGAAAAATCAATGGTTTTCAAGCAGCCGTACATGACAGTAGGTTGTATTGCGCAATGCTTTAAATTTGAGCCACCTTTTGAAAACTCGTTCTTTGTGCCGTCGCAAACCCACAGGAAACTCGCTGCTTCAGAAGAGGCAGCAACTCGCTTGTCAAACTGCTTTTCTCTCCGACTCTTTTCCAGCTGGCTTCAGTAAACCTGTAACGTCATTGTAAAAGAAAAAAGATGATTTTTTTTTCTTTATTTTTTTTTTCTGATGGGTTTGGGAATCTGACTTGTGAAGGTCAGCAGATAAAAGGAGAATCAAGACGAACTCTTGACAGAGGCAGTAATGCATGTGGAAGGCATACATCCAACCTCCAGCCCTGCTGCATCTGAACACTTCACAGAGTGAGTGCTGAGGTGTGTGGGTGGCCGCTTGCTATGCCTGTCCATGGGCGACACCGTAGAGCTGCTTTAACTGATTGTTCACCGAACGCAAGACAGAAAGTGTGTTTCTAAGGAAGTGATTCAGCATAGTCAAGAGTTATGTTTACGTTTAATCTTCTCTGTATTCCTCCATTCTCTATCTCGTTTAGATCTAAGACCTAACATTATGAGAGTATTTTGAGCCTGTGACCCCATTATATGATTCAGTTACTAGTTTCAGGATTTTTCATAGGCTAAAAGCATTGGGAAAAAATAAGGAGCTTTTTTTTGTATAATTTTTTTTTACTTTTAGATATTCTTCTTCGGGTTAGTATCATGGCATTTATGTCTGGCTTTAAGATGATTGGTTAAATGCTTTATTTGATTTTATGTATTTATTTTAAGTGCGATTATATTTTCTGAGGCCATTATCTTCTACATCATTAACAAACAGCTGCAGGAAAGTGGCGGCAACTCCTGCCATTTTTCATTTCAGACATTCGCTCTTTGCACAGAAAACAGCCTTGTTACTTGCAGTAATTCAGCTACTTTTTTGTTGCCGTTTGCTTTTCTAAGAGGCAGTGAGTTGGAGCTCGTTAACTAAGGTTTGTTCAATCATGGCCTAATGAGAACTCTATTGTATCCCAAAGGCTAGAGGTAGGGTTAGATTAATGATCCCTTTTCATCTTCTCTTTGCATTTACTTATTTTTGCTCACTGACTTGTGTAAACCAAGAAAGGGCTAATTTTGCCTTATGGTGAGTAAAATAACTAATTTTCTCTCTAACACTTCCAAAGGATGTTCTTGATTTTCACACATTTTCTTTGTCAGATGTATCTAACCTCTGTCTGTCTCTTCTTTGTCTCTCTCTGTCTTTTTTTCTCTTAACCGAAACCACAAATTCCCCATAATTC